>NC_051848.1:73668638-73908638 GCF_002237135.1 Teleopsis dalmanni | reverse complement strand
ACCTCAAAAAAGTAACTATTGTTGAACTTGTCTAGAAGAAAAGGCAAAACAGGTGCATATATGGTGCCAATGTCCAGCACTGACAAGCAGGAAGATGGCTGCCTTTGGACACCATTGGGTTGGTGATGACTTGACAGCCAACTTTAAGCTAAATGAGCTGCTTGCAATCAAAGATGCAGTTATGCGAACGAAAGTTACTTCAGCTTTAACGACATCCGAGAATCGAAGGAGGAAAAAGGATCCAAGCCGCTTCGTGGTTCACTTCGGCTAATCCTTCGCTTTCATGGGGCCACTTGATGAATGGGGATCTGTTTCAACGTATCATAATAAATATATAGCCAAGAACGATTGGGAAATCTCCCATGTAGATTAGCATAATAAGAGCTAAATAAGTTTTCCTAAACTCAGTTTTGAAATTCGATAACTAAGAAAACTTACAAATGTTATAAATTATAGAATAATACTGAAATTTAACAGAAAAAAATTAGTATTATAAAATAAGTAAATTACCCAATAGCTGATTGAATGAATTTATCAAATATAAAACGGCAAATGAATTTGTTAATGAACTTTCACAGCAAATTAACAAAACCCCAAATTCGAACATACAAGTCAAGTGCGGCTTTGGGTCAGGTGGCTAATGAACGCTAACTATGAGTTTCAAATTAAACTGGATTCAAGTTGAAATCCTGGTACTTGCAGTCTAAAATAATTATTTACGTATAATTAAATATAAGCAACAATTCCAAAAAGACCACTGAAGATAGACATTTGGCAATACTCGAAACAGTTATACGGTCAGTCAAAAATTCAATTAATTAAAATAATATAAAAAGAATTTTTGTTGTTGTAGTTCACTACTGTTCGAAAAACCTATTTATGAAATATACTAAGTTTCTATCAAATATAATAGTCACGTCCTTCTGAAAAATTAGACGTTTAATTACAACTTATATTCGCAGAATATTGGTCCCGCCCGTGCGACTAGTGGAGTAACATTAGCATGACTTTCTCAGTATTACATTCCTAGACTAGGTTCTATACATAAGAAAAAAGAAATCATGCAACAAATAATGCATATACGAACAGAATAGTATTGAAATTTAATAATTAAAAATAAACGTATAATTAATTAATTAATTCAATTATTCTATAGCTGGTTTATGATTTCGTTCTAATATAAACACAGCAAGTGAGTTTGTTAATAAAACTTTCATAGCAAAGTAACAAAACTGGGTCAGTTGGTTAAGGTGTGCTTCAAATTTGGCAGGACATGAGTTTGATTCCTGGTAATCGTAGTCTTAAAAAACTATTTACGAATAATTAAATACAACAATTATTTCCAAGACCACTGATGAAGAGTATTTGGCATAACTCGAATCAGCTGAATGGTCAGCTAAAAATTCAATTAATTAAAATAATATAAAAACAATTTTTGTTGTTGTAGTTACTATTGTTCGAAAAACCTATTTATAAAAAGATTTTTCAATTAATATTTTATTAATTAAAAATAAAAGTTTTGTTGTTGTTATTCACTGCTGTTAGAAAACTTTTCTATTAATAACTAATCATATTTAATTATTAAAGTCAATTATGACGAAAGAAACCTATTTTAATAATAGAAGGGTTTTATATAGTAGTAAAAAACAGCAAAAAAAAAACTTTATTTTTTAACTAATGTAATTTTTCACATTTTCCATAACTTTTGGCTTGTAATTTTATTTTAATTAAATAGCTCGATAAGTGTTTTGGTTCTATCAAGAAACCTAAAAAAAGACAATTAAAAATTTGGTTCCGTTAAAACATTCAAAGTCATTGGTTCAAACATTTGTAATCCAAAAATTAAGTCAGGCACGTTTAAATTTTCAAAAAGAATATCTTGTGTTACATGTATATATTTATGCACATATTTTATAGAAAATATATATATAAAATTTCTGCTAATTTCTACTACACTTTTAACAAATAAATACTCTTTTTTGATCTTTTATTGGTGTTAGGTTAATTTATGGCTAATGAGCTTAAATCTGCAATCTGTTCTTCTTCTAACTATTTGGATCGCTGGTAGTCCTAAATTTATGAACTGAAGTTTTAAAAGGTTAGCGAAAAAAATTTTATATTAAGAAATACAAATCTCGTGTCTACAATAAACTTGTTTATAAATACATTAACGCTTCTACCTAAGACATCCGTTCTCAATATTGTGTAGTCTATCAAAAAAGAAGATTTTCCAAATGGAGATTTTTCTTTCAGGTTTATTTTAAAAAAATTAAAAATAGTGTTTTTTTTTAAGCAAGTGCAGTAAGTAAACTAATGACACGAAGTTCATACCTCTTAACAAACAAATTTTTTATTAACGCTTTGAAACTCAAATTGTTGAATTTTTGCCCATCATAGCCAGATGTCCAGATATCGAGGAGTAAAACATGTTACAGATTGGAGGTTGGCATGTAGAAATTTAACCGTCTAGATATAAAAAAATAGCAAAAAAAACCCAACGAACACTTTTAGATATCATTGTTGATAAGTATTTGGTTCTATAGTCATCAAAAAAATTCAATTAACTAAAAAATCAAAATCGACGCTTTCGCTGGTTTGATTATATCGTGCTTATGGAAGAAAAGTGTTTGGACCAGAAAAGTATTTGATTTGGAACCCCCGATAAATTTCATATAGATCGTGAATATTTAAGCTATGCTCGTAAGCGTCTAAAGATGCTTACACATAATGATGAAGCATAGTCGTGAACATCCACCAGCTATAGTCTTAACCAAACAAAGATCTTACAAAACACTTTTTTCTTGAAAACTCCCAGTGCTGCTTGAACATTATGTGTAAGCTTTTATGGATGCTTACGAGCATAGTTGTGAAAATCCGCGAGCTATATAAAATTTATCGCGATATTAATTCAGTGAAATAATATCCACCTCCTTAGTTCGCCTGGTCATGACGTAAGAATGGATAAGGATGCTCCAGCGAGAAAGATTTAATATTTGAAACGACAGTTGTAGAAAGAACTTGTTACCTCTACAAGTAAGACTATTTGTTCGGTGGAGCAATCGAGTTGTTGTACGAGACTCGAGAAGAAGCATATGCAGTAGAGGCCCTTGAAAGTTAGTATGTCATTGAAGATTCAATACTTATTAGAAATCTAATAAGTATGGAAAAAATCATGTAAACAGCTATAAAATAGATTCTTAAAGAGGATTACACCAACTAAACCGAAAATCAATATTGTAATCAGAAAACTGCGTTGTCAATCGTTTCGAACATTAGAGCCGGTAATTTTTATTCTTGGCATTAACTGAAATATCTGTAATACCTGCAGAAAGGTGAGCTTAAGTTCTAATGAAATATAAAAATAATTATTCTTAATTGGTTCTTACAAGGACTTATGCCTCTTTCAATTGAACTTTATTTTCTGTTGCCGTAATTTATTTTATTTACTTTTCGTGCTGTACAATAGCTTTAATTTTAATTTGTTGTGCTACCTTTCAGCAAAAATTTTTTCCCTTATACTACACTGTTGTCATAGATATCCATGCCCATGTCCATGCTCATGCTCATACCCATCCCGAAGCCCATTTCGAGTCTCATTCCTTATTCGGTTTTCTAATACTTTAAAATCCTTATAAAAATCTGCTTAATGCTTGCGGTTTTGGTTGCTGCTACGGAATCGTGCTCGTTGCCATAAGTCATCATAACTTTATATATATATATATGTGTGTTTGTGTGTTTGTGTGTTTGTGTGCTTGAGCGTAACGCCATGCACGTATACGTGTGCGTTGGTGTATGCACGTTGTGTGCTGTTTGCATTCGTAGTATTGGCCTTTTGTTTGTGTTTTGTGTTTTAAACGAGTATGAAAAATGCGACTCAGTGGCGTTAAGGAAGCTCAAGTTAAATAAACAACCAACAAATAAGCAAACAACGGCATGCACACACACACACACACACATACACACAGCGTATAGACGAAAAGTCACAAATAAATGAACAAACATACTCAACACAAAAACAAAAACAAAAACGAAAACAAATAGAAAAACTACACAAACAACTGTGTAGCTTAACACAATCACATACAATCACACGGAATCACACAAAATACTACTTTTGCTGTCATTTATTTTCGTGTTCTAGTTGTTGTTGCTGGGGTGGACAAAATGCAAAACATTTTAAATTTATTGTAATTTTCTAAGTGCAGTGATACATTGATGTGGAAAATGGAAGAAAACAAATATACATAGAGCACACACACACACACACATACATACACATACGGCCATACGGCCATACAGCCATACAGCTATACAGTACAGTCACAGTCACAATCACAAACTCAAATAGAGAAATGCTCCACTTTTTACAGTCAAAAGGATACAAGCTAATCTGCTAGAGTACGATAATCTCTTACAAAATACACTGCAAATATGCAATTGCCTCGTCTGGTGGCATGGGTTGATTTGCTTGTTTTCTACAAATTTCGTAATAATTTTTATTTTTATTATCCTTCGCTGTATTTTATTTTCTTGTTCTTATACACATTGATAGCAGGTTTCTCTAACTGAAAAGGATTTTCTTGGAGATTTTCACCGTTGCTAATTTATTAGCATAAAAATAACTTCCTAACCCTTCTGTCAATGAAGACGTTTTTGCTTATTGAAGCCAGTCAAGGAAATATTTCAACCTTATTACTTGGCATTAGAGCAACGGCAATCCTTCATGTCAAAAATTAGGTTCACTCTGCATAATTTAATTTATCTCGAAAGTCAATAGGCTAGATTAACATGACAAAATTTATAATTTTCAATTTATATTGAAAGATCAATAGATAGTTACATATTCAAAGCACTAATAATCAATTTGAAAATACTATTCGCATTGAAGAAATTTGCATTTGCTTTAAGCTACATTGATGCTTTTCGTTTACAAAAAGAAAATGGAAAAGCGAACACTTTAGTCCGGCTTTGAATTTGTTTAGATATCTACCTAGCAATACCATTTGATATGACTTAGAAACCAAAAGAAGTGGCACCTGTCTTCACTTTCTTCACTTTCTGTTAATTGTTGTAAGGAGAAAATCACTGACAATAAGCTCAACATTCTAGTCAATCCGTCCTTCACATAGCAAGAGAACGATCGGGGAATTTATTAAGGTCTATACTGTCTGGTACATTGCAGTTCCTCTACATGGCTAAACTGATATCTGCTAACAATTATTAGCGGTTTTTTGCCATTCTACTATCACATTTCTACCAAGAAACCTTGAAATATGAAAAGACAGGAACTAAATCTATCTTTTCAAATTTATAAAATTTATAGAATTTCCCCACAGCATTTCTCGCAATAGACCTTAAGATATAAAAACTTTAGATAACTTCATACTTTTTTCATCTGCCGTTTTGTTACCACATTCCTCGTAAGACACCGTAAGACAGGGCTGTCCAAAGTACGGCCACATGCGGTTCGCGATATGATTTTATTCTGCTACAATTACACAAATTTTCTTTTGGTGTACAGGTAAAACTACATCATATTATTTTTATGATATAACAAATAAATGAATTTAAATTGATAAATTAAGAAAACTAAATTTAATATTAGAAGAGTGTTTTTATTTTTGTTAAAATCAACTATGAACGTATGTATTTGTTTCTGCGGCACTCTAATCTGTACAGTGATTTGTATTGGCCCGCGATCGTATCTAGTCTGGAGAGTGCTGCCGTAAAATATAAAAAGATAAAAACTAAATCTATCCCTTCGAATTTAAATAACTTAATATATCTTTTATCCGCCATTTCAATACCACTTTAAGATATAAGTAGAAGAAATCTAAATCCATCCCAATTAATTTAGATAATGTAATAGATCTATTGTCGGCTTTTTGAATACCATATTTCTCGCAGGAGATCTTAAGACATAAGTAGATAAGATTTTAATATATCACAACGAATTTAGATAATTTAATAAATTTTTCATCCATCGTTTTGTTACCACAATTCTCGCAAGAAACGTTAAGATACAAAAAAGCAAAAACTAAATTCATTTCGTCAAATTTTGATAACTTAATATAAGTTCTGTCAGTTGTTTTACAAAAAACATGTATATACTTTCAACTTAATTCAATAAAATTCAATGAAAAGAGTAAGAAAGAAGATTATTAAATGAAATTACCAAAATTTATTGTTATGAAAAAATTTTAAAAAATATTTACTTCTTCCGTTGCCGATCACATCATTCCTGTATACTAACTTATGAAGGATTACCAAATATATCTCAGACTTAAATAAGGAGTTAACACTAAAGAATTGTTCTCATCCTCAACTAGGAGAGTTTTCTAAAAATTTGTTAACATTTCTACGGTCACGATCTATTCATGACCGATTTAACCCACGCATCTTTTCCAGTCTTTACCGCCAAATCAATTTTTCCTTCCTTCACGGCAATATATCCTTTTACACACAAAGTTATACCTACGAACATAAAAACAATCTAAATTTTATTTCTTACTTTTCAAAGAAACATACCTAGTTTTCGATAGAAGAGGTGCTACCTAATGTTGTCACTTCATAGAATCATAGTAACCGCAACCCCTCATCACTGAACAAGCCATCTATCAGGGTCCACTTTAATCGGTTAATGCTGAAGTCATGAATGTTAATAAAAGTTGACAATGAAGATTTTCATGACTTTATGTATATACGTAATATTCCTCTTCACTAATGGTGGCATTATTCACTTTTTGACTTAGTTGAACTTACATTGCTGTCGACTGTAACATCTAAGGTGTTGGTAAAAGAAACTGCCTTGGCGGTGGAACATTGTTGAATATTGTTTATATCCAATCTACTTATATTAACCTTTTCATAATTTTCAGCGCATTCATATAATGTGTCGATTAGGTTGATAATTTTGATAGATGGTTTACCCCTGTAACGTTTATGATTTTTGTTGAAATTGGAAAACATACGATGGCCTAAGGTATCAGAACCTAGTTCTTGTTTAAGTTCGTCCTCGTTCTTCTTAGGAGTATTATTATTTTTGTTTCCAGACATATTATCGTAGAGAAGCATACAGAAAATGTGTGAAAGGGTGCCGAAATAAGTAGGATTTAAATTTTGAATTTTTGTGGACGGAAAAATGAAACTTTTTTTGAATAAAATATTTAATATGAAACAATAAAAAATTGTTTGACATTTGTTTCAAAATATAGCTACAATATATTTATAAACAGAAATAAATTTTTTGAATTAATGCCGAAAAACTATGTATCGTTTTAAGAAACCAACAACGGCAATACGCTCTACTTTCTTACTTACTGTGGATCTCTTCTTCTTGTAAAGCATAGGGCCTCTACTCTATATGTGTGTTGCTATACCACGACACACATACTGTCTCTTCCCGAAATATTCGTCAGCTTAAAATGTTATTCTTTGGTTGGAGATCTTCAGAATTTTTAAACTTCTAAAGAGAGTCTTATGACTTTTCTGTGTTTGATAAACTTAATTAAATGCATTGTTGTCGACTATTGAGCTGGTCAAACCTATTTGATTTCTTGGCAAAGTTTATAAACTTCATAAAGCTAGTGACAGTTGGTTTTACTGTTCTTGAATTGAACCAAACAGTGGAGCCATATACTTTTTATCTGCATTTGTGTTGTATCATACAGTATGTTTGGATTCGAAACATAATTTGAAGGACTAAAATATTTAAGTATTAGGTTTCAACCCCATTACAGTAGAGGTAATTCTGCCACAAAAACGCCACTAAAATAGTGGAGGATGCAGCTTAAGGAATTAAGTTCTAGAGGTTTTAGTAATTATTCAAAGAGCAAATGTTGTAGTTTGCAAATTGTTAAATCTGTGGACTATAATTGAATAAATTTGTTTCAATGCAAAGTAAGAGTCAAATTTGCGTTATTATTATATGCGATCAGATTTATATATACTTTATCTAGAAATTAACGAGATAATTGTTTATAAGAGATGAGTTTAAGAGTAGTCCGTTAGGGTTTACTTTATTGATTCCGGGACGAGAGCATAACTGATCAATTGAAAAAGTCACATTTCTTCAATACAGGCAATTACCTCTTTGTTACTACTGTTCACTTATATTCCTTTTCTTTCTTAGGATCCTGCGTTATCATTTTTATTAGTGAGTGGGATACAAACATGACTTCATATAATAGTAGTGATTTATAATTGCCGTAATTAAGTCATACAAAACAATTTATATGGACAGAAAGAATTACTATCCAAGGCATTTTAAGTTTAATCTAAGTTTTGCTGTTTTACAATATGAATCGTTTAACAACCGCTGAACGTATTGAAATTGTAAAATTTTACTACAAAAATACAATTGTACACGTGAAAGGAGTTTCAATTTCTCTAAATAAAAATATTTTAACAATATTCATAAAATTTTATAGAGGCTGGGTGTGGAAAGCAGGGTGAGATGTTGTGAAGCAGAAAGAATTTATTATCCTTAGATGCTTTCACGGATACTTTAGTTGTACTCCTAATTATATTTGTTAATCTATTTAAACGTTTTGGTTATATTACATAGGTAAAAATTTTTGATTTCCGCACGGAACTTGAACTCGGGGTGTTATTGCTGATATATTAAAATGTTATAAAATCTGCTTAACTGACCATAATCACTTTTGAGCTCTTCAAATACAACGAAGTCATTTTATTCAGATTTAATAAACACATTAAACTAGAACCGAGTTTCAAACTTCAAGATCTGTGAAATTAGTTGAAATTAAACTAAATAGTAATTTGGAATTAGATATAGTTAAACTTACTGACTGATATTTCCGTAATATTGAAGTTTTCCACAAGATTTTTTACTTTCTTTGGCTTTTATAATAAAAATGTATACAATAATTAATACCTCCTCCCACTCTATAATTGAAAACAAAAATAACTAATTAATGCTTATTAATTATTACTTATAATTGTTAAATAGAAGCGACCAACTGAGAAATCCTCTTCCATTCGGCTTTGTTAGGTATTCTTCAGTAATTGAAGAAACTGAACTCATATCAGATCTAATTCTATGTATCAACTACCAACTTTTTTTCCGCAAATTTTGATGCTTCCTTAGAAAATTTGTGGATCCACTATCTTAGTACTATCTAAGTTCAGCTTACTATCGGTAGTGCCAACGCTACAGTTAGTGTTGTTATTATTTTATTATATATATTATATTATTTTAATATCATTAGTCTTTTTATTTTAGTTCTATATTGTCCACCTGCCAAGACATCTTAAATTTGGCTTGTTTTCAAATGGGGCTGTCGAACAAAAAAATGTCTTAGTTCGGTAGGATGTTAAACTATGCTCTTCCTAAGAGGTATTGTTTTCTACAAAAGAAGAAAATAACCGTGACATAAAGTTAACCTGGCACATGTCTAAATAACTTAGGGAGCTCGTATAATAACAGATACTCTATTAAGTTTAAAAAAGTGTGGTGCCAATATTTAGACGCGTCTCCTAATAGTTGATCGTTTGCTTGGTATGCACGCGAATATATTATATCCTTGAAGGACATTTGTGTAGAAGCTGTCAGGATTAGGACATGAAAATAAAAGTTGAGTACTTATTATTTTAATCAGGAAAAGTGAGTATTTAAATATTTATGAAATTGTTTAAACAATTAAAATTTTTTATAATTAAGTTATAATATAAGCGTTAAATTTCAAAAAAAATTTTTTCAAAACCTCACCCTAGAATTTTAATTTTTTATATTTTATTTAGATTTAGTTTTAAATTTAACTGCGAAATAAAAATTTTCAGGAAACCGTTTTTTTTGTTAAAGTTTTTAATATTTTTTTTTCTCCCGTAAAACATATCAAGCACAAGCGTACTATATTTTCATTGAATGAATTTTCAAAGAATATACTTCTAATATTCTTATATAATATTTTCAATTTCAAACATTTCAGGACGATATTGTCCTTACAAGTACTTTTAAAAATTAACTTATCCTTTACATCACACCAAACACATACACACGATTTCTCAGTAAAAAAAAAAGGAATATGTCATAGAAATTTTTCTTTTTCACTTTTTATTCGAATTAATTAATTAATTCTACTTACAAAATAAATATTTCCAGTGTGATATTCCTTTTAGAAGTACTTAAAAGAAATTAATTTATCAGGCGTCCATTACGTTACTCATACGCACCGTAATACCATTAAATCAATTTTCCAAGAAATTTGCAATGCAAAAATATTTACTTTTTATTTCTGAATTCAATTTATCATTAAATTCTACATAAAAATAAAACTTTTTAGGACGTTAGTGTTCTCAGAAATATTTTTATTGAAATAATAATTTGCATCTCAACTCTATTTTTAAATCACGAATATATAATATTTAATATTCTTTAGATGAAGGTGACCCGCATTTATTTTGAAGAATCTACAGGAAAAATTTAATAACACAACAGCTAGAACTATGACTATAAAATGTTATAGTCATATGAAATGTCATATAAAATGGATGTGATACATTGATTTTTCCGAAAGGATCACGACTTACTTCCCAAACGTTTCAAAACGTATTATTACTGTTGCTAAAAAACTTGCTTCAAAAAAAGGAATCTTAAAAGACCCAAATCCAAAAACCCATCCATTGCTAGGAAAACATGCAATCGATGAGGTTTCAAACTTTTTCGATTGTGATGACAGTCAAATAATGCTTGGAAAAAAAGACTGCGTATCCTTCAAAGTTGATAGAAAAAGCACCCAAATATAAAAACGGCCTTATCGAATTAATCTGAAGGAGTTGCATAGTCTTTTCAAACTCAAATAATTGGACCTTGAATATAGTTTTTCTAACATACATTTGAATGTTTACAACAACAGCATTGCGTTCTTGCAGGAGCAAGTGGCAGTTCAGTTCAGTTTTTGTGTGTGATCCATATACGAAAACGTAAAATTAATGATAGATGAAGTAAATATTAAAACACTGACTGCATTCACTAGAGAGCTGATAAATGACTATAAAGATTGCCTACTGCGCATAATTTGCTCTACTTCACTTACAGAATGTTTTTAAAGATGTCCTGAAACTGAAAATATCAATCAACAACTTCTGGAGATCTTTGGTGACAACATCATTGAAACCGTCATATACAAACAAAGCCTGTTAAAAGACAGGCAGAGTTTTTAAGGGATAAAAAAGGAATGCATCGTTTTGTGTGATTTTTCCGAAAATTATGCTTTTGTTGTTCAAAACTCTGTTCAAGGTATTCACTGGAATAATAGCCGGGCTACAATTCATCCGTTTGCATGAATTTTGTCTGCGTATCTGACTGTTTACATCATAACACAACTGCTGTACATTTATTCCAAAAATACGCTATCAAGTTCATTAAAAAAATTAGTACGGATATTAAAAAAACTATTTAGTTTTCCGATGGATCGGGTTCACAATATAGAAATAAAAAAAATTTTATTAATTTAACTCATCACAAAGTGGACTTTGATTCGGAAGCTGAATGGCACTTTTTTCCAACTTCACACGGCAAAGGACCCTGCGACGGCTTAGCTGGTACCTTAAAGAGGAATGCTACAAGAGCTAGTCTCCAATGAATAAATAATCCAATCCAAACACCAAACGAATTGTTTAACTGGGCTAAGGAATGTTTACCAAATATTGTGTGCCATTTCTCAACATCAAGAGACTACAAAGCAAGAGAAGATAACAATAAATACCGCTTTGAAACAGCTACATCAATTAAACAAACATCAAAATATCACTGCTTCATTTCGAATCCGAAAAAATTATTAGTTAGGAAAATATATTATTCTTCAGACATTACAGATTATGTATCAATAATGAAATGAGAATTAATATTAATCAATGTTAAAACCATAAAACAAAATATTTTGTTTTTAGCTCCTTACAGTTTCTTTCCTATAACATTTCTGACCTGTGAAGAGTGTTTTTTCAACTATAGTAGAATATTAAATAACACTTAAAAAGGTAGGTGCACCAATGTAGGAAGTTTAGCTAATATGGAACTAATAAATTTTTTAATTCTCCAATATAAGAAAAAAGTTCATAAAATGGTTTAATTATTTTAAAATTTGTAAAAAAGAAGAGATTATGCAGAACTAATTTAAAATGTTAATAATTAATGTAGAATTTCATGATAAATTCAATTTAGAAATAAAAAGTAAATATTTTTGCATTGCAAATTTCTTGGAATATTGATTTAATGGTATTACGGTGCGTATGAGTAACGTGAAGGACGCCTGATAAATTAATTTATTTTAAGTACTTGTAAAAGGAATATCACACTGGAAATATTTATTTTGTAAGTAGAATTAATTAATTAATTCGAATAAAAAGTGAAAAAGAAAAATTTCTATGACATACTCCTTTTTTTTTTTTCTACTGAGAAGTCGTTTGTATGTGTTTGGTGTGATGTAAAGGATAAATTAATTTTTAAAAGTACTTGTAAGGACAATATTGTCCTGAAATGTTTGAAATTGAAAATTTTATATAAGAATATTAGTAGTATATTCTTTGAAAATTCATTCAATGAAAATATAGTACGCTTGTGCTTGATATGTTTTGCGGGAGAAAAAAAAATATTAAAAACTTTAACAAAAAAAAACGGTTTCCTGAAAATATTTATTTCGCAGTTAAATTTAAAACTAAATCTAATTAAAATATAAAAACTAAAAATTTGGGGTGACAATTTAAACAATTTCTTAATAGATCAATCGATTATCTTTAAAACGCCGTAAATTTCAAGTTCCAACCTTTTATAGAACTTGAGATATAACCGTTTAAAAATGTGTCCATAATGTATTTTTAATTCTTAAAATCCCATGAGTCCATATCTTCTAGGAACAAAATCACAAAATTTTTTCTCGAAATACGGTTCTTCCTTTTTCATGAAAGGAGCTCACAAAAAATTTTAGTCAAATCGGAGATCATGAGGTCATTTTTTGCCAAATCCGTCCGATTTGTAACAGAATGACCTATATGCATTATGCCATTTTTTACACTATCGATCCATATTTTTCGTAATATTTTTTATAGGATTATACACTTGAGTATTCTGTTAATTGTTTTCGATATGCTTTTAGATTATGGTTACCAGAGCAGGTATTCTAACAAGTGTTACCTTATATATATATAGTAGACGACTTAACAGCTACTGCTTAATTAAGATTGGGTGGTTTAAGATTAAAATGATTCTTGTCTGTATTGCAAGTAAGCCTTGCAGTATTGATGTTCACATTTCTTACTGTTGCTTCACAAAATCGCTAAAATAATAATTATTACTAATTAATTAATTACTGGTTATTGGCGTATTGGAGAACAGGCGGCTCTTATAATATTTACTATCACAACTGTGATGATGGAGAGAAAATGAGAGTATTTTGCTATTTTTTCTTACTGTCCTGCTGTTTGGAAGAATAAAGCACCTATCCTGTGTAAATCGTTCTGAAATTTGGCAGAGATGTAGCAGCTCTTCCATATTTTTTAACATTGTCTCGAAGTATATTTCCTAAAATCTGATTTGTATTTGGTATTTTAAATTAGTAATGCATTTCTATAATTTTAACAAATTTAGTCATATGTCCGGATTTATATTATACTTCTATGAAGAAATTAGTAATTATGTGTCATTGCTAGTGTGAAATTATTTTATAAGTAAAAATATAAATACATTAATATCTAACAGATACTACTCGTTTATTTGCTAAATACTAAGTTTAGCCATAATTACGATTATTAGTTTAAATTCGTTAATCCGATAATTTAAAGGCTTAAGTATGAAAAAATCCTATTACCATTTTTACTTGTGATTTTATCAAACATAACGTAGACTTGTTAAGTCCTGCAGGACGTTCATAATAAGCCTTAATTTATTATTGCAGTTTGCGTTATGCAAATTCATGTCATGCAGCAGGACTACTAATAGTCCGAGTAGCCGTGGACTATGAGAATAACATGAACGCAACAACAATCTGAATGAGATTACAATCCAGAATTTATCACGTACTGAAGACTTCCTGTGATTTTATGAATTCAACAAAATATCTAAACACTTGTCCTTCTGGTGGTAGTAGAGTATGAAATGGACATAAACTTTGATTTTATTTTATACATGATGAGAGTCTTAATCGCAGTGGATTGTTTCTATTTATTTGTAGACAACGAAATGGTAATATTTCAATACATCCGCCATCTATTGATAAAAGGTTTCGGGAACTTTGTTATTGACATCCTCTTCTAATTAAGATAAAACAATGCATATGAATTTCAATTAAAGTAATTTTCAATAAATAAAAAAAGGATAACTTACTTTAAATATAGAGTATTGCGAAAAATTAATAAAATTCCAGCATTTTACCAAAATATTTTAAAATTTATTAGTGCTTCATTTCAATGCTCCATATATTGGAATTTATATTGAAAAAGAAGGCTATTAAATTTTGTTCATTAAAGCTAACAGAATCATTCACAGGATACTCCTGTATCCTATCCTGCAATCGTTATTCGTTTTTCGTTTTCGTTACGGGTTTTTTGTTTTTGGTTTTCAGTTTTGGATTTTCATTTTCCCTTTTCCCTTTTGTGTAGCAGGAATGGAAGTCCGTGACCGTGCCATATGCCACTAATCCGGACATAATTGCCTTTGTGGCATTTATTAGCTATCTTTTGGTGTGATTGCTTGTAATGACAATGCTGAATTCTCTAGTGGACCAGTAACTATATGTATTTTTCACATTATGAACCTCGTCGGTGGCTAGTGAAAGATTAAAGTGGCAAGATTTGCACTTGGGGACTTTCACGTGTCAGAAATTCAGAAATGAGGGTAAAATTTGTACCAAATTATTTTTCGTAGTTTATAATTGAAGTTGATAAATTTATTCACTGTTTTGATATTAAAACTTTAAGATACTTTCACATTATTAGTTCTCTGGCATTTGCCCCACAAATTTGAATATTATTGATAACGTTTTATGAATTGAATTTTTTTAAATATTCTTATTTAAATAAGTAATTAAAGTTTTGTTAAAAAATTTGATATTGGTTTATACATGTATATTTTTGTCATTTATCTTAACTATCGGTAAATTATCAAAGCATCTTTAGCACGGTGAAACTCTCAAACATACAAACAATGAAATTTAAACATTTTAAAAGTAAACTAACCTTTATATGGTTTGGAAAAGTTTTTATATAAATAAAAAACTGATCTTAAAAGACTTGAGATTGAGAGATTGTTCTTACCATAATGGTTTCACATTCTAGACTATGATGTCTGAACGTCTTTCTTACGCTGACAAAATCGACATCATAGGGCGTAGCGCGAAGGAATCTGTAAAAATGAGCTTATATGTTAGCAACAGGGAGATGTGTGTGTTGGTTGGAAGTCGAGCTGGTAGCTCGCGACTATATTTACGAAACTGTCAAGAATTTTATATATCTTAACCTCGCCTTAACAAACAATACTGATGTCATCCTGGGAACCAGATGAAGAATCAATTTTGTCAATAAAGGCAACTATAGATTTAGTAGACAATTGGTATGTAAAGGTCTCGGCAGACAAAACTTATGCAGTATAGATCGCTCATATTATCTGTGTTTCGATGTAGCGCTGAAGTATGGATATCTTTTTTGAGAAAAAGGATTTGTAGTTGGTGACTACTTTCGTATCCAAATGAACCACGAGATATATAAGATTTATCGAAACATTGATATACATAATTCAGTAAATTAACATCCAGCATTTTAGTTTGTTTGGTATGTCGTGAAAATGGATAAGGATGCTCCAAAGAAAAAGGTATTCAAAACGTTAGTTGCAGAAGAATACGTAAAGGAACACCATGCCACTGGTGGAGTGATTAAAATAAGTAAATACTTACTGTATTTGATGTACGAGACTCGTAGAGAAGTGTATGCAGTAGAGACGCCTGAAAAGGAGTGCTGTAACAGGTCGCAACCCGGTAACGGGTTGTTATGGTAACTTAAATAATTAAATAAGTGTTATAGTAGATTCTTCATCCATTTTTTTTTTTTTGTTGACAATGGCTATTGTGTTAGGTTATTATTTATTCCATCTACTAATTTTCTGCGCTACTATCCTCGTTTCCTGCTTCGAGTCGTCGGTAAAAATTTTGCTTTTTGATTTGTCGTCCATGCAAAATATACATTTATAATTATAAATTTATTTTCATTAGGAATATAAGTTGTTAACATAAAATCTACAGCATTATCTGTCTGTAACTAACTATGAAAGTCGGTTAAAAGATTTGATCCTTTTTTTAAAAATATAAAATTTGGTCAATGTATTATTTTTGCTTTTTCTATTTTCTTTTTTTCTTGTCTTTTTCTTCCTTTGTTCTTGTCTAATTTTTTTTCTTGTTTATTGAGTAAAATACCCTTTATTTACTTACTTAGTTGGGCATTATACATTTGATCTGTTTTTGGCTCTATTATAGATGTGATCGAGCCTCTAACCTGATTAGTGAATAGCGGTTGGTATTATCGAGTACCTTTATATCGGTAGTTACATAGTCCTTCCACTGAAGATTCAGACCTGCTCTACCGCGTTATTTCACCATCGAGTAGCAAATCAAACACCTTTCCGGAACACTTTTTTTCGCTATTTAGTTATTTGTTTTAACTTGATATAAATTTAATTTTGAACTTATAAATAATGCAATTTCCTATACTAATATACGAGTGCTTTGATATATAAATGTATATTAATAAAATAGTTGAAGTATTTATTTTCAATATATGTTCGCGTTCATGTTTAATAACTGGTATTTATCAAATTTTTATGCAATACTCCCCCTGCTGCTTGGTGAGTTTTGTTTGCGGATTTTTGTATTGAATAAATATAATTTTTATTTTGTTGTCGTGAGTTTTAAAAACATATTTGATATATTAAAATTTGCCAAAGGATAGCAATTTGGTGGCGGTGGCGGTGGCAAATAATTCACATGTAAGCAAACAAAAACTGCAATCAATTCCGATAGGACGATACCACTTACAATGCAAAACACTCCGACCACTCACACACCCCGCACAACATTTTCCCGAAAAGCACGAAAGCACTTTATCAGGTGTTGGAAGTGCGAGTTTTTTAGGCAGTTATTTATTGGCCACTTTAAACTTTGCTGCTCGCCGTACAGCGCTGTTGTTTAACATTTCGATACTTGAACACATTTTTTGTATGTTAACAGAGCAAAAAAAGCAATTTTTTATTTAACAAATAACAATTATTAATAAATAAAAAATTTTTGTAACATACAAAAAAACAAAAAAAAAAAATTAATATACTAACAACTGCAAACTTTTTTAATGAAAATTAATTTTTTATTATAAATACTTATGAGTAAAAAAATATGAAATTAAAGTTTAATGTTTGCATATTATGACGCTTATTTGTAGCTTTGTAGGCGTTGTACTCATAGCTGTACAGTCCCTTATACACTGTATATGCACTAGATGTTTATATACATGCATGTGTGTGTGTGCGTTTATGTTATTTCACGTACATGGAACTCTTCTTAAATGTTCTGCAAAATTGCACTTAAAAAATTTCACTGTTATTCTTGTATTCCCTCTGACTGCATGCGATTTTTTTCATAACCTTTTAATCCGCTTACGTGGCGCAAAATAAATTGGCAAAAAGGAAAAAATTTTAATTATTTCGGCTTATGTGTGAGATTTGTTCGTGGTAAGGAGTAAAGAGTAAGGAAGGAGTCGAGCATGGAAACATGGGAGCAGAGTGCGGTGTGTAGTGCTGTGTGAAGGCTTAAATTGTTTTGATTTTGCAATTTGTGAACAGATAAAAATTATTTTTAAACAACAAATTTTTTGTTTGGGTTGAAGCAAAATTTTGATTTTAATAAAATTTCCTCGAATACACCAGCGATGTACGGAGCGGAGCACCCATACGAGCACTCACAGAGTTAAATGGTTGAGGGCTAAACGGTTCGGGCTCCATCAATTATATTCTGCCAGTTGGTATTTTAAGTGACTGAACAATTTTAAAGGGCTTAAGATTTAAAGAAAATTATAGGCAACGTTTTAATGGCAAATACTCTATGACATTGAAAATCTTTATAATACTTCACAATTTGATATACCAGATTCGCACCCAAAAAATTTAAAATCATATATATTAAATATATATGTATATATATATATATATATATATATATATATATATATATATATATATATATATATATATATATACTCCATTAAATATATCATTTCTCACGTTTTAATTTTTAATAGTTAACGAAAGAATGAAAAATAAAGAATATAATAATTATGAAATAAAAATAAAATAAAATTGAATAAAAATAGAAAAAAATAAAACACAAATAGATTAAAAATAAAATAAAAATAGAATAAAAATATAATAAAAAATGGAATAAATAGTACAATTAAGAATACAATAAAAATAGAATAAAATAGAACAAAATTGAATAAAAATAGAATAAACATATATTAAAAAGAAAATGAAAATAGAATAAAAATATAAAAATTAAATAAAAATAGAATAAAAATAGAATAAAATAGAATAAAAATAAAATGAAAATAGAATAAAAACGTACTAAAAATTGAATGAAAATGAAATGATAATAGAATAAAGAATGGAATTAAAACAAAATAAATATAGAATAAAAATAAAATAAAAAGGAATAAAAACAAAATGAAAATAAAGTAAAAATAGAATAAAAATATTATAAAGAATAAAGAGTGGAGTAAAATAAAGAACAAAATAAAATATAATAAAATAGAGCAAAATAGAATTAAAATATGAAATAAATAGAATAAAAATATTATACAGAATATAATAAAAATATAATAAATATATAATAAAAATAAAATAAAAAAAGAATAAAAATATAAAATAAATAGAATAAAAATATAATAAAGGATAGAATAAAGATTAGAATAAAGAATACTGTAAAAATAGAATTAAATAGAACAAAATAGAATAAGAAAAGAAGAAAAATAGAAGAAATGCAGAAGAAAAATAGAGTAAAAATAGAAGAAAAACAGAATAAAAATAATATAAAAATATAATAAAGAATAGAAAGAAGAGAAAAATAAAATATAAAATAAAAATTGAACAAAAATTGAATACAAACAAAATTAACATTGAAAAAAGAAATGAAATAAGAATAAAAAAAAACTAGAAAAAAGAATGGCATAAAGAATTGAATAAGAAACAGAATAAAGGACACGATAATAAATAGAAAGAATAAATGTGATAACAAAAAAAGAAAAACATTTTTATGAACAGCAGAATAAAGAATAAAAAAAGTGATAAAATTAAGAAAATGTGGAGAAAATTGGTGCGAAAAATGAGAATGACGAATGGAATAAGAAGAAATATAAAGAATATAATAGAAATAAAATAAAAATATAACAAAAAATAAAACAAAGAAAAAAAAGAAGGAGGAGTAATAAATTAGAATAAATGAGAAACCGCTTAGAAAACCGGATGGTACGTCGGCTAGCAATGACGAAGAGATAGGTTGTATTTTAGCAGAACATTTAAAGGGCGTCTTTCAGCCAAACTCACAAATAACAGATTTCCAACTTAATATTGAATCTCCTTCTATTGTTGAAACTCCCCTTAGGTTGCGCTTGGATGATGTCAAGAAGACTTTTGAAACCTTTGCAAATTCAAAGAAGGCACCTGGATACGATGTTATTTAACGGTGTTATCCTCGCTTTTGACTACTATCCGATGGAAAGGAAAGTTTTAAAAATTGAAATGATTCTAAAACCAGGAAAAGGCCCAACTTTGGCTTCATCATATAGACTAATAAGTCTTTTGCCCCAGTTATCCAATATCTTTGAGAAACAACTAAATTGTTATTATTATTATTATTCAATGTTAAATTGAATAATATTATTATACTACAGTCATGTGATGTAAAATATCTTGGCATTCATCTTGACAGGAGGTTGACGTGGATTAAACACATTGACAGCAAAAAAACTTAAGTAAAATTGAAATCACAGTAGCTTCATTGGCTTATTAATAAAAATTCCAAGCTAAGTCTAGAAAATAAAGTCCTGGTATATAATTCAATCTTAAAACGTAACTGGTCCTATGGCATAAAATTCGGGAGTACAGCATGCGCTCCTAATATCGGAAAAATACGGAGATTTCAAAACAATTTACTTAGACAAATAACCGGCGCTCCTTGGTACCTCAAAAATATACATATCCACAATGATCTTATAATATCCCTCATGCTGTACTCGAATACAATCCAGAGAGTCAACGTAGGTGAGGTTATCCGAAATTAACGTGGAAGAGAACGGTTCCGAGCAAAATGAACAAAACGATGAAACAGCTCAGATACATAGCGAGAAACAAGAATGAATGGAAAGAATATGTGAAAACAATTATGTAAATAGACTAAGTTTGTGACGCAGTCTATGTAAATTTTAAATATATCATAATTATAATAATAGAATTATTTATCTTTTTAAATGAAATTTATAATTCTCTTTTAGTATGTTTATATCAAAGTATAAATAATTCTAAGCATAGTCAATAAACGAGTGATTTAATTTAATATAAAACATGCATTTATCGTTGGAAGATATCTGAATTGTTTCATCATTACGTCACAGTTGAAATTAAGGGAAATATTATATGATATATAAACAATATATTTAATGATATATGGAATATTCCTAAAACTTGATTTATTTTATACAGACACAAATATAACAATTGAAATTGTAGCAATGGGGATCTATTTAAATTCTTATATCTTTCTTATTTCATTTAATTCTTATACATGGTAACGCATATCAAATAATTTCATACAGTCTCTACCATGATCTTATCTGGTGGTTCTACGATTAACTTAGTTTTTGTCGCTGGCACCTTATCTCATTCGTCTTCGACCCATGGTTGGTCTTGTATTCGTGTTGTGTCTTTTATGTGTTCAGTACATCTTTTTATGTAGATTTCTGTGTTTGATATAAGATAATAAATCTGACATAACTGATGTAAATCAGATTTTATTCAGTATTTTATCAGTATCATTATCATAACAGTTAGTATGATATTATAATCGTTCTACTCAATGACAGCACCTAATATCGAACGAAGTCCATTCAACTCAAATCAGTCTTAAATGGTTATCATAAGTTAGACTTAATATTCTATGGGAATAGATAAGAAGTGAACTGTAGTGATAATAAGCAATGGCATTCCAAAATGATTGCAGTCGTTACAACTCGGTTTATAACACAGAATTCAAGGATCACGACCTGAACGTTGAAGTTGACATTTTTACTATGAGACTATTTGATACTAAGTGTATATCTTGATCACATTATTCGATTTTGTTTTATTCTATTTTAATTTATTCGATTTTAATTTAGTTTATTATTTTTTAGTTTTCATAATATTATTTTATTCTACATGATTTTATTTTATTATACTTTATTTTAATATAAATTTATTTACATTGTATTATTTAATTTATTTCATATATTAATTTGTTTAATTTTAATTTTTCTATTTTGTTTTATTTTATATTATTTTATTTTTTTATTTATTTCATTTTATTTTATTTTATTTTATTTTATTTTATTTCATTTTGTTTATTATTCTATATATTATTTTATTCAATTTTGTTTTTTTTATATTATTTTATTTTATTTTTTTTTGTTTTATTTTATTTCATTTTATTCTTTTTTTTTAATAAATTGTTATTAAGACCTATTTATAATAAGTTTTTTGTTTATTTATTTAATACATAAATTTATAAAAATATTCTTTGAACAAGATATATGACTTTTAAATCTGTGTTAATTATTTAATTATATTTTAATTTTTATAAAAAATCAAATTACAGACATGTCGTAGACCATCTTCAGTGTACAAAAAGAAAATATAAATATAAATATTAAAATAAAATATATAGTAATAAAATAGCACCAAAGGTATGCTTCTAGTATTGACAAATAGATGGCACTCTGTAAGCTTATTAAACAACAATCATAAAGTGTTTCTTTAGAAAACATTTAACATTATTTCTGAGTAAATTTTGATTTTTGAGTAACTTCCCTATTGAAGAAGGTGTATCATGTTGTTGGGTGCCCCTGTATTTTAAATATTAAATATTTATAGCTTCATTGGCTGTTTGAAGGCTATAATTTATACATTTCATTGTCAAGATTAATATAATCGTTAAGAGTAGCATTGGAAATTATTTTATTTTCTTTAAACTACGCTGCCAGCGACTGGCATTTGCACAAAGAAGCACCATAAGAAAGAAAAAATTAAACATTTGGTTTGGAAAAAGGGAGTTTCCCTAACAGCAAAATGCATTTATACTTAAAACAAAAATTCAGCTTATACAATGCACTTTCCCATATTCCTATTAGCACAGAACAAAATTTTTGTTCCAGTTATAGAGAAACTCGAGTTATAGAAGTTCGAGTTACGGAAGCAGAATTGTATGTAATTTGCTCTCTAAAACCTTGGTGCACTGTTTTTTGGTCGAGTTATAGAAAATTCGAGTTAAAGAAGTTTGAGTTATAGAAGTTTGACTGTATATTAAATAAATATACAAAAAGTAGCAAAATGTTCGAACATAAAATTCAAGTACGGTTTTGAGTCAGTTAACACTGACTCTGAGCTTCATATTTGGCAGGACACAAGTTCGATTCTTGGTAATTGCAGTCTTTCAAAAAAAAAAAAAGAATTATTTACAAATGTTAAATACAAGAGTTAATTCCAAGACCAGTGATGATGGATATTTGGCAATACTCGAAACAGCTGTATGGTCAGCCAAAAATTCATTTAATTAAAATAATATAAAAAGAATTTTTGTTGTTGTAATTCACTACTTTTCGAAAAATTATTTTTTAAATATAAAATAAAAAAAATATTTTATGTATATAAATAAATTGATATGTATTTAAATAAGTTCATTTTAATCTTGTTCACGTTTAATGAGAGTTCAGTATAAAAAAATGTCAAAATAATATTTTTGTCAGTGCTTTAGTTTATAATATAAAATAATTATTAAATATTTTGCTTAAAAACGCACAAAAAAAAAATGATTTATTTTTATGATTGAATATTTGCAGGAATTTATCGAAAAGCTAAAATCAATTGATTGATTGAATAAACAGCGACCAAATATAAATTAATTAATTGACGACGGCATTGCAGTGGAAATCGCATTCTCGTCAACATATGCACGTATATGGGAATAGGCGTGTGAAGGCCCCGAAACGGATTGACACTTTAAATTTTTAAATACATAAATTCTAAAAAATTTAATTAAATATCGCAACAAAATATTAAATAAATAAATATTAAACTCTCGCATTAAACTCACAAACATGACACGATTCTCAAAGTTTTAATTAAAATAAAGAAAATGCTATTGCCATAATCAAAGCGAGTTTATGATAGTTTTAATTTGCAAAAATTTTAATATTAACATTATACATATGTCGATTTTATGAATTTTATAAATAAATTAACAAAAAAAACAAAAAAAAATTTTAATGAATAAAATAAATTAAAATCTGAAAAATTCGGCATAGACTAAAAAATTTGATATTAAAAATCGACAAACGAAAAATAAAATTTTAGATAAATATTTAATAGAGTACAGCTTATAAAGAAAGACTACAAATATATTTAAATTAAAATTAAAATTAAAATAAATACTATTTATTAAATTTTGTTTTTGCAATAAAAAAACTAAAAAGTGAAAAGTTTTAGTGAAAAATGACAAATGCAATTATTTGTATAATGGGACACTCATTCCACTGGACATTTGCTGCGTCCCTGTTGAGTTACATATTAATTGTGGCATTTCTGCCCGATGCGGTATCGACGAGCAGTAGTGGCAGCCCGATTTCCAGCGGGGCTAATAATGGTAAGTCAAACGTTAATTTTCTTCTTATATATAATATTCGGTTTATTGGCCATAATTTACCAATAATATATGCTCTGTTGAAATGTTAAATCTGTTTCATATTTGTAATTGTGGCGTTGAATGCATTTATCACAATGCATACATATATATATATATATATATAATATATATATAAATATATACAAATAATATAAATAATAAATAAAGTATACAAAATACTGATTTATGTTGACTCTTCATTATTTGTAGCAATTGGCTCTATACATAATCAGTTAAATTATTAAATCATATTATTGCAATAAATATTTAATGATGTCACTATTAATGAGATTAATTACAGAACAGTATCGCTTTAAAACGGAATCCATAATTGCACATAAAACTATTGATAGGATCAATGTATTACAATTACAATACATTTTAATTCACATTAATTCACACATATAGATATATATATATATCTTTATTTAAATATATACTACTATACGTATTATAATAAACAAAAGCTGTTTATGTATATACTACAAATATTTTAATTAAAAATATAACAAAATTACGAGGTTAGCTTCATATGTTTTCTGGCTTGATACTTCGATTACGTGTAGTTTTTCTATTGCAAAATAATCATTCACATTTGTTTGGATTTATGTTTCTTATAATATTTAAATAAAAGAAATAAAAAAATTGAAGAAAGGTTTAGTCTAATATATTATTAAGAAAAACATTTAATGACAATTTTAATAATGAAATTTGACTTCAATTAAAATAAATCCTATTCCAGAGAGGATTATATCGTATTATACAGAGTGGATAAGTGACTCATTTGATATCTTCAGCAAAATTACAATGAATAATTAAGTACACATTTTAAGAGAGGTTCCGAAAAGCTATGAACTATAATAACTACGAAAATAGTTTACAACTTTTCGAAACCTCTCTAATATATACAACAGTTCCTATAAAGTAGAATAGACACTATAGTCATATTGACGTTTAAATTGAATTATATGTAGACGTTTTAAACGAAGGATTTTAGAAATAGTTTTTAAAATCATTTTTACTGAATTCTTAATACAAATTATTATTTTTATTAAAGAGTCTTTACTAAATAGTAGTGAAATTGCAACAACAACAATTTTTTTATTTCATTATTTTAAAATAACTCTAGTCTTAGCTAACCATATAGCTTTTTCAGTGGTCTTGGAATTATTTCTTATATTTAATTATTCCAAAAAATTTTTTTAGACTGCAAGTACCAAGGGTTGAAGTCGTACTCTGCCACATTTGAAGCTCAGAGTCAGTGTTCATTAGTCAGTGTTCATAAACTTTCCAATTTCACCTGAGCGAATCGTGATTTTTTCGTATTACGTTCCTAGATTAGCTTCTTTATTCAAGAAAAAGTAACAAAATAATACAATAAATAATATGTTTGCAAATAGCATTGAAGAATAGTGATGAAATTTAAAAATTAAAAATATGTTTAAATAATTCAATTATTCAATAGCTGGTTTATAATTTCGTTCTAATATAACACAGCAAATGAATTTGTTATTAAATTTTCACAGCAAATTAACGAAAAACTTCAACATTTAAGTCAAGTCCGGCTTTGGGTCAATTGGTTGATGGACGTTGACTCTGAGCTTCAAATTTGGCAGGGTATGAGTTCAATCTCTGGTATTTGCAGTCTCAAAAAATTATATACGAAAAATTAAAAATAAGAAATAATTCCAAGGCCACTGATGATAAGTATTTGGCAATACTCGAAAAAATTAAATAATTAAGAAAGAATTTTTAAAAAGTTTGAAAGCATTTCTAATTTCTTTAATTAAAAAAGATTTAAGAAAAATCAATCTTTTCGAATATAAAGATAGATATTTTATAAAAAAATTTTTGAAAATGTAAAGAAACTTGTTTAAAAATATCTATGGTAAATGTATTTGTCTATTTATTTGTAATTAATTTGCTAAAACCTGAGATTCTTTTCATTTAAAATAAATTTTTTTTTTTGTGAACCCTTTAAAAGCATTTACTTTTGAATTTTAACCTGTTATTGCCAAAAACCGAGATATTTAGATAACATGGGTTTCCAGTTTTAAGTTCAGCAGCTTTAAATTAACCTAAAATTATTCAAGAATTAAAAAGTAGAAAAATGTATAGCATTTTTAAATAATATATTGAATTCTTTTAAGAAAAAAATACTTTATTTTTGTTGCAAAGTAGACTGAAATTAAAATTTTTACAAAAATTTTAAATTTAAATGTCCATAAAAAGAAGTAATGCCTTTTGAGCGTTTAATGATATGGGCGGTTCTACGAGTATGATGTCAAATGGTCGATGTCATATCATTTAATACAATCTTTCAGCGTTACATAAAACACATGTTAAGCAATATTGGTTATCTGATAAAAAGCTACACGATTTCTCGGTGTGGAGTGTCTTCAAAGGTAAGATCATAATTCTTTGTCAATAGATAATGATTTTAAAGGTTTATCGAATTTCAACTAATTTAGAACCATAGTTCACGCTAAAGGTGAGTAACTTTGAAATTATAAAAGAAAATCAATAATAAATATTTATTAAAAAAAATTTTTTTTGTTAATTCAATGAAATTTAATTTCAATTAAAATGAAAATAAATAGTTTTTTTTTAAATAATAAAACTTAAATATTTTTTATTTAAATCTATATTTTGACTCTCCTTGAGAGTTATCATCAGGATTATGATTATAAGTTAATATTATTAAAACTGCATAAACTTCCTGCTCTTTGTCCTATCGTCTATATTGTACTGAATATTGCACTGTATGTACTGTATAGTTCAATCAAGCTAGAATAAGCCAAAATAAAAATATATAAAGAACCATTTTAATAAACAGGTCGAAAAATAAATTTAAAAAATTTTAAAATAAAAATTAATGCTCTCTGAACAGTTAAACCCCAATTGGTCTTGCCTGTATTGTCGTTATTATTATTCTCATTTTATTCTTTCTTATTTATTGTCGTTAATCTTCTTAAACTATTCATTGGCATACTTAGCTCAAAAAGTATCTTGTATATTATTAGAGTCAGGAATGATAATAGTGCAATTGTGCTTCTATATCTTCCTGATGTTATATATAGATATCACACTATATAAAAATGCTTCATATTATCGAAACCACGTTTATATAGTAGTTTTGTCTATTTAACTTTTAATATGATTAACTTATCAATTGTACTCGGTATGTACAACTGGTCAGGTGGAGGCTACTGAATGCGGTCCATGACGATTCAAGTAAGTAAATAAGTAAGTAAGTATGACTAACTTCAGCAAGGTTCTTGTATTCTTATCTAGAAAAGATGTCTACCTCTTCAATGCTATTTATTTTTTATTAATGTGTCTATTTAATGCAGATGAACATTGCTTATTATTTAGATTTAAATTTGTTAGTATATAATTAACAATTTATTTTTATCTCAAATTTTAATATTTGAGTTTTGTTTTTTTTTTCAACAGTTTTTTTTTTGTGTCAAAATGTCATTTGTATGAACTTAAAACCGCTTAAAGTACACCACAAATAAATTTCAATGCATTTAACTCATAACCACTAGTCAAATACAACATAAGTGAACACACAAAAGTATCTGCATCTGTGATGCGAATTTCTATTAATTAAATTAATCCCATTAAGCGTTTTATACTTTTTAGATTCAAAAGATTTAAATGTCATAATTGTCTTCCTCTGTCTGAATGATTTTCCATTTGTTACAGCACCGCAAAGGTGCGGCCGCACGTCGTCGTCCTCGTCGTCGTCGTCGTTGTTGTTGTTAATTATTTTAATGATTATGTTAAGTGGCGGTTGTAATGATTGTAACAACATGTCTCCCAATGCCAAATCGTATTGCGTCGTGCCACCGCTACCAGCACCAGCACCAGCAGCACCACCACCGCCACCACCTCTGCCATTTGCCATCACCTATTATTTTGGCATTATTTTATATTTACGTCGTAATAATTGTTAACATTATTGTCCCACTGCGCTTTGTGTTGCTTTCGCTGGCTTTCGCAGGCTTTGGCTGGCTTTGGCTGCTTGTTAACATTTTCATTTTTCATTTAACATTTAACATTTTACATTTAACATTTAACAGAAATGTTACCACTTAGGTTAAGGATTTTAATTGTTTTCAATGTTCCAATGTTCCGATGCTTTTATTGCGCATTATTTCCGTGTTCATTACTGCCGTTCC
Organism: Teleopsis dalmanni; assembly: GCF_002237135.1. Taxonomy (NCBI): domain Eukaryota; kingdom Metazoa; phylum Arthropoda; class Insecta; order Diptera; family Diopsidae; genus Teleopsis; species Teleopsis dalmanni. The sequence continues at coordinate 73,880,470 of NC_051848.1, read as the reverse complement.
TGCCGTTCCTGTTGGAGGTTATGTGCTTTCATGCCAAATGAAAATGTTTTCAATTTTATATTTTTTAATTAGCCGCAATTAAAAAGTTTTGTTTGTCCCGACTTAAATGCTCGTTCTGCGTTAAGATATTATAATAATAATTTTATTAATGAGGCGTATTTTAATGAAGTTTTAAGTGGCAATTTAATTGTTGCTATATTTTCACTTGACTGCAGTCCACTGGATTTTATTGTAATTAGCAACGTCAATTGGTCATTATTTTATTTGCATATTAATTTTAACATTAAAGTGGAGGAAATCACAATCTGACAATGTAAAAAAAAATAGCAAACTCAGCTTATTTCATATTTATATAGAAATATTGTCCCTATTTGTAAAATGCAAGCAAAATAATATTACTTAATTAATAGTTTCTTTTTTAAATAATTGTGAAAAAAATGCTATTAAAAATAATAAATTATTTTAAATGAATCGCAGATGCTAGTTTTATAATGAAATTATTGCAAATTTTAATTTAACTAGAGTTCTAATAACAGCCAATGAAACGAATTTTACGTCAGAACTTTCTAAAGACCGCAACATCCACAAGTAAACAGAACTCTAAAACGTAGTCACAGACCTTTAGCAGAGCTTCTAAAGGAATTTTGTAAAAGAAGATGGGACAAATTGGGTTGAGTGGTCACATTATGCAAGGCATGTACATATTAATACAATGCACACAACTACTAAATAAACACCTACTAAAACGCTATTTGGTTTTGAATTCGAAATACCAATAAGCTCAAAAAGAAAGTCAACCCCAGTTTATAATACAGCGGTCAGAGGAATTACTCAGAAAAAATCATAATATAGCTAAAGCAAAAGCAAAAGAGTATTATGATAAAGGCACAAAAAAGAAAATGTTTAAAAGTAGGGGAAAAAGTGTAGGAAAAAATACATTTTCGCCTAAGTGGGAAGCTCCTTTCCAAAAATTACAGAAACACCCACTCCCGTTAACACGAAAATAATTATAAAGTGTAGAGAAAAGATTTTTATAATAATCTCTTAAAACTGCATAAGACACAGTAAGAACTAGCAGATTCTAGCAGATGTAAAACAAGCATATATTATTAAAAATTATGTGATACTATTGTGTTTAGAGGATTCGAAAAGTTTTCTGACATACCTTGAATTGAATAACTCACAAAGAAAATACTTTTTCTGTTTTATGAACAATGTTCTAGAATATTATATTGAAAATATCACTTAATATTGTTGACAAAATTAATTTTAATAATATATTTTATCGGTCGACTTTAAAAATTTTTGACTGAAAATACTTTTTCCATTCTATAAACAATTCAACTTTAGAGTTCCATAATGAAAATAACAATTGGTTTTACAGTTAGATTTATTTTTAATAATTTTTTAATTATTTCAATGTTTTTAGCAGCCGTTCTCAAGTATTTTTCCACGAAATTTTTTTTTCTATTTTATAAAAAATTCAACTTTACTGTCTCACATTAAAATTATTTCTTAATTACAATTCAAAATAATTTTTAATAGATTTTTCATTGGTTAATTTTACATATTTCTGACGAAAAAAATGTTATTCCGTTTTAAAGAATGTCCTGCGTTAATGCACAAACGTTGTAAATTGCAAGGAATGTATATTCTTAAAGAAGTGATAATAAAACTGTATAAAGTAGGTTCTATACTATTTTTTATTTATGCAACAGGGTTTAGAGATCTATTCTAAGTCCAGAAGAGGGCACAATGGACACGACGGTCGCTATGCCATAACCCTTAACAATAATAAATAGAACATTGATTTAGAACCTGATACTAAAACTGTCAGTTGGTTTTGCTGCCAAAATAATTTAATATTATTTTTCAAACATTTCTGAGGGAAGCATGTTTTTCATTTTCTAAATAATATTTTAAAATTTCATGTTGATAATATTAGTTGATTTAACAGCTAAAATTATTCTTAATAATATTTTTCATCGGTCGATTTAAATGTTTTTTACTTTATTAAAAAATCCCATACTGAAAGTATCAGTTGATTGTTCAGTTAGTAGTTAGTAGTTTTCAGTAGTTAGTTTTAGTGATAAAACCATTTTTAAAGTTATTTTTTATCGGCTAATTTCAAATATCCATGGTAAAAATATTTTTCAATTTTATGAAATATGTTTTATAATCCTATAGTAATAATATTAGTTGATTTAACTGATAAATATTATTCTTAATAATATTTTTCATCGGTCGATTTTAAATGTTTCTGAGAAAAATATTGTACTCAGTTTTATGAACAATATTTTAAAATCCTATACTAAAAATATTATTTAGTTTTATTGTTAGTATAATTTTCATAAGAAATGTTTTACTATCCTATAGTAATAATATAGTAATAATAGTAGTAGTATTGATAATATTAGTATTGCATTTTGAAAGTGTTATATGCATATACTATATTTTAATTAAGTTTGTGAGTCAAGTAATTAAAGTAAATTAATTTCGTACAGTTATGTTATGTATTATAATATTAAAACCTGTTAACCGTTTAGATTGTTATTTTGAAGTAGCTATTGTCATTAATACATAATCACAAATCAAATCAATTATAATTATTTGAAGTAGGCAATATGAGTAGAAATGATTTAAAACTAATTAATTTAAACTATTTTAATATAAACACTCAAATCGGCAAAGAAAACTTATTTTAAATTAAATATCTCAGCATTATGTCAAAATAAAATATATCTAATATGTTTTGAAGTGAAAGACGGACTCATATTACCAATGCAGAAAGAAGAGCTGTCACATTTAATTGTTTGCCAAAGGTGTGGGCTTTAAGGCTATTAATCATTTTAAGTTTATTTTTGAGTAATTGGTTTGTTTGAAGTTTAAAAATACTCGTAATTGAGTTTTCCAAAAGATTCAGTTTAAAGAATATTTATTTTTTGTAGTATGCAAATCATACATTTAAATTATTTAAAATTTGTTCTATTAAATGATTTACATCTGCCCGCACTTTTAAAGGAATATTATTTCATTGCAATGAAAAGTTTTTGATTAAAACAAATATTGTACAAAATGCAAATTTATTTCTACCACATCTAGATAAATTTCTTGATTTATGGGAAGAACGTTGTAGTAATATGAGAAAGACACTTTTTGATTGGTGTATATTGCACGTATTCAAAAACCCAGCAGAACTTTATACTCATCATTAATCACACGAGCCCACCGAAGGGGTTATCTTAGCCTCTTGGCTGTTTTATAGATAAATGAAATACACGAACTTAGTGGGGAGATAAGACAATGTTTGAAATCCTACTACATAATTGCCAATTATTTTATATGAAATTAATTGTTCGTTGTTTTTTTTTTATATATAAAATAATTTATGCCGAATATCTTATTATAATAAAAAAAAAAATTTGATATGTTTGTCTTGTAATTAATGTAGGAAGACATAATCTTACATTATTAGAAAAGGAATATACATCATCAAAAAATGAATAATTGTGTTAAGATAGGTACAACAAAAGTTGTTATATAGTAGCTATGAAAGAGTGTGAAAGAAAGAGTATACATAAATGAAAATCATTCAATTAAGTTTAATTTATCGTTTGGATGAATATCTCAAAAAACTCATTGTAACAGATTGTTAAATATAAATATGCTTAATATATATAATTGATACATATAGACATATAAACATATAGACTCGAATATTAGATATCACGAAGCTCTACTGGAACCTTGCCTTAGCAAGTTTTGTTGACTCTGTTCTCTGTCGTATCACTCCCTAGAGTTTTTCAGATCAAGATATATCTAAGTTATATTTGAAGATATATTTAAGCTATGTTTTAACTTTGTCCATAGTATCTATAAAATTATTTTTTTCTGAGTCTAATATTGTCATCGTTAAATACAAATATGCTTAACGTGATTAATTTGCACATTGTCTTGCATATTAGATGTCACGAAGCTATGCTGAAACCATTTCTCTAACAAATTTTGTAGACTCTGTTCGCTGTTGTGTCACTCTCTAAAGTAATCCAAATCAAAACTTAAATATATATTTAAGCTATGCTTTAATTTCGTCCCTAATATCTCCAACAGAGAAATCAGGTGCGTATTTGCACTTTTCAATGCACACGACTAGCTATCAAATACTCGAACCACCCTTCAATATATTAAATAATCTGGAATTAAGTAGACTTTTTGGCTAATTAAGGAATGTAGCTACTATCAACTTGTCTACACTTAGTAGGCTTAGAGTAAAAAGGTGATAAATTCAATTCACAAATGCAAAATAAGTGAAATATGAAAAGTTATGAATTTTATTTCAAAGTAAAACTTGTATAACCAAAATTGTATTTAAAATTACAAAAAATATTAAAAAAACAAACAATTTATAAATTTCTTCGACTCTTCTTAAAAAAATTTGAAAAAGTGGATTTAGATTCTTAAGCCGACGACATATTGGAATTCAATGTCGCGTTATTTTTTATATAAAAACTTAACGATGTAGTCAACGCTACAGAAATCCATTATCATATTGGTAGTCCATTTATAAGTTAAACATAAATTTAATATAATTATTGTTTTATACGTATGGCATTTCAAAAATAATTTGAGAAAAACGAAATAATTTACATTAAAATCAATCAACAGTTCACTACTTTTACGATTTCTAATATTGTACTATGAAAGTGAAGTAACTGCGAATTATAATTCGCATTTGGATGTGTACACCAAATGGTACACACTTTTATTGCAGTATTCTACACATTTCAATAAATAATAATTAAACTTTACTAAATGAAATTGATGTGTATAAATGGTTTAATTGAATGAATTAAAAATTTGGTAAGTAAAATTAAATTCATCAGAATATTGGAATATCTCGAGGTTTTTTCTTTTTAGTTATTAGATTCAATCTCTTTACCATTGGAGTCAATTTGTTGATCTATAATGGAGGCAAAGTTAAAATTCTGCAATTCATAATAAGATAAAAGTTTGTAGTCTCTTCGAGTACCGGAATGAGTGTAATTATTTTGAATGTCCTGTAATCATACGAAGTTTTTTTAAATCATTTATATATTATATTATTATTATAATATATTATTTTTTTTAACAATAAAATTATTATTTCACTGTCGAAAAAAATATTTGTGATGTCTGCATATAAACTTCCATATAGAACCCAAAAGCAGACGGTAAACACTATCTCCCTTTTATATCGGAAGGAATCCAGCCTAATAAAATTATTTAAACATATATCGATTGTATTATTTAAAATTTATACTAGTCCAAAAGTCTTTTCTCTATTATTTTTAATTTAATTTACTTTAAAGAAAATTTATTTTTGAGTTTTAATATGTATGAATAAAATATTTTTATTTGATATATTAGTTAAACGCCTCCTATTGCCTTATTATATCTTGAGATGATCTTACTCGTATATGGATTATCCCTAATCTTACAACGAAATCTGCTCATATGATTTGGATTGATGTCACTCTATTTATTCCATTTTTCTTTATCGAAACCTTAGATATTTTGTTTTGGAGTGCCAAATATGCTTGACTAAAATATTTATAATTAACGGTGATGAGAGTATTTAGTACCTGTCATATATCTTTATATGTCTATCTTTTCCAATTTGAGTGTCATTGAAAATTTTTTTTTTGTTTCAAAGTATTGTTTTGAAATATAATCTAAAATTATGGCCATTCTTTTATCTTCTAATATTAATTGGTAATGATAAGCTTCTTTTATTTGCATATATATATATAATTTATGTATATATATATATAATTTATGTATATATATATATATATATATATATATATATATCTGTATTATTAATCGTTAAGTACTGCTAAGTAAAGAATTTTAATTAATATTTTATTTTTACTCATACGCAATGTGGTACAAAATCAATACAATGCTGCTACAAAAGTTTAATAAGGATATAAATATTAATACTATTAATACTAGGATATACTAAAAATTAGATTAGAAAAATTAGAAAAATTTGTGTTAGTTTTGATATTTTGATTTGTATAAAATTTACGAAAAATTAGTTGAAATTAGAAAACCTGAAGTGATCATATAAGTAATAAAAGAACTGCAGTCATTTCAGGTTCTAGAAAATGTTCAATATTAGATAATTTATTTCAATAAAAACAACAAGTAATGAAAATTAAATTTATAAGCTTCATAATAAATTGATTCATTATAAATACTGAGGATTCACTTTGGCCTCTTGTGTTACAATTTAAGAGACTTTGAGATTTTAAACGCACCTTGAACTTTTTATTAAGTTCTTGAAGTATTATAGCGACGCCGCAAATTCACTGAGCATTAAAAAAGATAAGAGGAACTTTTGTTATCCTTTCTACTACTGTGATAATAGTGATTAAACTGTGATAATAGTGAGCCAAGTAATTATTCTGTAACGAAAAGAATCTAAGATAGCAATAAGTTTTGAATCAATAAAATTACCTTCTGATTCTTTATTGAATTTTTTGTAAATTTTATTCATGCCATCATTTATCTTTTCGAAGAAACATTAATTTAGTTTCCGATACAAATTATTTTCAATCCAAAATGTTAAAAAAACTTCTGAGTTACTTACAACAAGATTTGAAATTTCTTCGAGCAATTATCAGTTATTTATCTTTGCTGAGAAAGCTTTATTGCCTATACCATAACTTGTTTTGGATGTGCCAGTAAAAATGGTTAAACCCCCACATAAAGAGGAACCAAGTGACATCCCTAAATATCTAGATGAAAATTCGACATTGAATTTTATATTATTGTTATAAAAATATTTTTGTTATTTTTTTTAATATATTTCAAGAAACTTACTTTGTAATTGCATTGTTTGATATTTTCAATATTTCCATATTTTTCAAATGTAGAATCATTGACCTGATATAAAAAAGTGAAACAAAAATACTTAGTTTTATATTCATCAAAACGTGACATTGGATTATAGTGCCGCATGGAACTAGGCTTGGCCTGCACTGTTGAATCTTCTGTAGAATATGCCCACTGGCACGGCACAAGAAGAATAGACAGCGGTGCAGTTGTTGTATCTATCTGCAAACTTGGGTAGAGCTAGGCTTAAGCTAATAGGCACCCCATTGTTTAACACACTCGGCGATATTTTCAACATCGATATTGGCCAAATATTTTTATTTATCATTACAACCGGCTGCTATTAATATGCCGAACTTTTTAGCCACAATTACGTGGAATGTGGAAACAATTCCATGAAACGAAGAATAGTTTTTTAACTCTCTCACTTTCTTATCCTAATCTCACAGTGGAGCATTGGGCCTCAATGTTCTATGGTAGAATTCGACTTACCCATATTGTTGAAAATTGTGCAGTGTATAGGCTTACAACTGTAACAGAGATCTCCGGGGGTCCACGGATAGCGTTAATTATAAGATAACTGCAGTGAAGGTAGTGTTAAACAGGCTTTCTAATAAATGGACATCTCTGTTAAACGTGTAATATTCCTAGTCTTCAGTTTCCGATATTTGTATAAAGTAAATTATATTATATGAACCGGATATGATTGATGGTCTCATCGATATCCGCTTAAGAGAGCTTTTACTTCAAATATTTTTCTTAATTATATTGATATTTATTCGCTTTTTCTAACAAATAAGATATTTATTGTGGGCATTTATAAAAATTTATAAATAAAGAAATTTGTATATAAAAAAATTTTATAAGTAAAAAAAATAAATGTCATGGTGACAACTTCGGTACCAGAAAGCAACAATAGTCGTTTCAATAAAAAAACAGAAAACATTGTTACCATTCGTAATATTTTTATTATTTAAGTTCTTAAATAAATCACAGCAAATAACAAAAAAAAAAAAGAAATACAAAAAACAAAAAAAAAAATGTTGGGAAACGTAAATACAAAAATAAAACATCAAATCACAGTTTATAAAATCAAAAATAAAAATTTTGTCATGTCATTTGTCAGTTTTTTTTTCTGCTTTTATTTCCTGCTTTCATAGTCGGTGGGTCGGTCGGTCGATCCATTTTACATTTCGTGCGGTTATTGTGATTGGTTGTGGTTAGCTACTACCACATTGTTGTTATTGTTACTATTGTTGCTGTGTTGTTGCTGTTGTTATTTTACTCTCAATTGCTTTGTGGTTGTAACGCTTATGGTTGAATTGAATTTGTAGCTTTTGTGTTAATTTAATGATGGCATTGATACAGGCACTACTTAAGCATATGCGCCAATGCAAATAAGCGCTCCATCCACATGGTCGGTGTGCTTGTGTTTGTTGTGTGTATGAGTTCGTGTGTCATATGATTGTTTTGTTGTTTTCTTTTGTTTTGTGGCTTGTATTCGTTGGTTTCGGTTTGAATGAGACTGTATGCTACTGGCCAAGACACACAAATAAATAAATTCTACCAATTTTTTAAGTATTTGAGTAATATCCTCTTACAACAGCAACAGTGTAAACAACAACATAAGTAAAATAGAAAAAGTCACAAAAAAAAAAATAATATGTACACGCACACAAACGTAAGCTATTCAATTTCTTTTTTTTAAATATTTAGAATTTTTTATAGAGTCAATATCGAATATTTCACACTGCGTTGAATTGACAGCAAAGATGTTCGGCATTCACTTGTCTGCACTGCTCCGTCTGTCCGTCTGCCTGTCTGCCTGTCTGTCTGTCTGTCTGTATGTCTAATGCGAATAGTAAGCTTGCTTGCTTGTCTTACTGGTATTTGACTGTTTACATTTAGTTTATTAAATATTTTGTACTTGTAAAACATTCCATTCCAATCTTTAGACATTTTTCATAGATTTTATTCTTTTTTTTCTGTCTAAAAGACAAATAAAATTTTTTAGTCTAAAAAACAATAAGAAAAGCTATGAATTTGCGTGTTTCTCATAAGCTAGAAAATTTATTTGCTCATTTTCCTATCGATACCAGGGTTGTTACACAGATAAGGGCAGAGCAGAAATTATCGCGTTTTACGAAGAAGAGCAAAATATGTTATTAAAATTATTACCAAACGCTTATTTCGTTAATAACAGTACGCTTTCCGATGCCGCCAATCTATTTGGCCCAGAGTAGGCAACACATATCATTGGAATATTTTAACATTGGATTGGCTTTGTTAACATTTTTTAAATTGAAATGAAAGAGAACCCAAATCTACGTTAAGACTTCTTAACAAATAACATTAACATTGACAACTCACCGAGTATTATTTTTAGTCGAGTTTTGTGCAGATGACAAACATTTTTTTATTTTTTAAAAAGTGATATTAGTAAGGCACGAATATGAAAATTGTATTCAACATTTTAAGAACATATAAAAATTTTTTTAAGTTAATAAAATGGTTGTAATGGATAAGGTAATAAGAGCCTGGTGCCTAACATACATCCAATTTATGTTATGTACACTAAGCACCACATTTTTCTCAGTAATTAAACTTAAACTTTATTGAATTCAAAATATATCATGCTATATGAGAACATATTCAATATTTTAATTAAGTCTCCAAAGTCATTTTTTTATATGCTATTAATATGTTCACATTCAGTGCTCTGCTAAAAAATGATATCGACAAAGAGAAGAGAAGGAAAGAGAGAAAATGAGAGAAGAAAAGAAAAGAGGAGAAAAGAGAAGAAAAGAGGAGAGAAGAGAAGAGAAGAAAAGAAAAGAAAAGAAAAGAAAAGAGAAGAAAAGAGAAGAAAAGAGAAGAAAAGAGAAGAAAAGAGAAGAAAAGAGAAAAGAAGAGAAAAGTATGGTATAGCACTGGTTCCTTGGCACAAATCAAGTTCAATGGACTTTAAATATAAATTAAACCTTTCACTGGTGCCAAGGACTGTACAAATCAAGTCCAATGGACTTTAAATATAAATTAAACCTTTCATAGGAAAATTCCGACTGTAAAGTCCATTACCCGTAGTATATAATAGTGCCCTGTTCATCACTTTATACAGAATCCTTCAGGAATGTCTGTTGATAACCATTAATAAAAATATATAGAAAGTTTATTATTAAATGAAAAAGGACTAATTTTTTCTTGGAAAAGAAAGAGATAACACGACATGCACACTATAAAATATTTATGAATCAAAAAAGCAAGCTTTGTAAATGTTATAAATAAATATACAATTTGATTTAAAAAAAAACAATGAATTCTGAATTTGTTATTAGCTTTAACTTACCTATTAACAAAGAAAGGATTTTAAAATGGCTAATAAGAAAAATGGACAAGTGGATGTTAGCAGTAGTGCTCAAAATGACTCCAATTTAAATTTTTACTTAAACTCCCTTAAAATCTTGTATGATGAGTTTCATGAGAGGATCGCATTCGCAAATGATAAACTGGCGGGAGGGGGACAGGGGATAGAAGAAATTTATGAATCCGATATACAAGCGGCACAAGATGACTATACAGTGAAATCTTTGCTTTAATTGTTGTTTTCAAATTAAAATTGAATTACATAAATTTCTTTTTAGAGGAGGAGAAAGAATCTATACGATTGCATTTATTGTGAGATAACTGAAACCAATCCGGAATTGAAAGTAGAGTACAAAGAGGCCATCAAGAAGACAGAGCCAGACCTAACTGAAAACAATTCTGGGTTGAATATTGAGTACGAGGTGATCGTTAAGAAGACAGAGGCAGATCTAACTGAAAACAATTCTGGATTGAACGTTGAGTACGAAGTGGTCGTTAAGAAGACAGAGGCAGATCTAACTGAAAATAATTCTGGATTGAACGTTGAGTACGAAGTGGTTGTTAAGAAAACAGAGGCAGACCTAACTGAAAACAATTCTGGATTGAATGTTGAGTACGAAGTGGTTGCTTTGGATACAGAAGCAGATTTATCTGAAATCAATTCTGGATTGAACGTTGAGTACGAAATGGTTGCTATGGAGACAGAAACATATTTATCTGAAATCAATTCTGGATTGAACGTTGAGTACGAAGTGGTCGCCATGGAGACAGAGAGAGATTTATGTGAAAACAATCTTTTTTTGAACATAGCATGTAAAGAAGACAAAAAGGAGACAGAGTAATAGACAGTATACAAAAGATTGATGTATTTTTACATTAAAAAAAATGAAATAAATAATTAATTAAGATTAAAATTTGGGAACATAGTTTTGTGTTGTTTTCTGAGAGTAAGACAGCTAGAATTGCTCACTTACTTAGATGATATTTACAGATGTGTGCAGTGTCTTGCCATATGTAGTATCTTTCGCCAACCAGCACAATCGGCAGCCTGCCACCACTACCTATTAGAAACATATGCTTTCAACTCATTAATCATTAGATCTATTCACCGAGAAAATACTGCTTTTTCCACCAGCATACACTTAATCAAACGTCTTGACTTAACCAGCGAACCCGCTGAGTTAAAATGCGCTTATTCATGTCAACGTTGCAGTATACCTAATATAGATAACCATGTCATCTAGTTTAGTACCCGTTACCAACTCATGCGGGAGTATAGATCGTCCAAAAAATTGTTCTCTGGAGTGCACTTAATGTATTTATTACTATTAAATATTAACGAAGCTTCTGGCTCTTAAACCAACACTGTATAAGTCATTCACAAAAAGCAATTAGTTTCCAGGAACTAATTTTTAAAGGCTTCTCAACATTATATTATCAATATTTTAATTATTAATATATTGGTTTACTTAACATTGCAAACTAGAGATGTAACATATTGTGATTCATAATTTTACAGTACCTCTATAAGTCCGATTTTCTCGATATATTATAGTATTGGACGAGTGTATGAGTATATAAGGCATTTCTTTTGTTTAGTAAGCGACAGATTCTCAACACATGATTTGAGGTTGGATCTATTTTCTTATAAAGTTTACAAGTTGTACTAAAGTATGGTATCACTTTTGTTAGCTGTTGATTAACCTTCACGGTCCTGTTAGTAATATTCTAATGTTTCTTACATTGTTAATTGTTTTTTTTGTTTTTTTTTATTGCTACAACTATTTACATTATAAACAATAAGTAGCTTGAACCTGATCAATACTTTACATAAATAAATAACCAATTTTCTTCACAAATTATTTTACATTCTGATTCAATGCCATGTCAGCGACATTTCGCCGTTTTAGTCGTTTTGGTGGTCCATACGAGGTTATGATGTTAACAGCTTCTATGTCAACATGTTGCTGCAACCTCAGTTTGTGACTTGTTTCTTTCTTTTTTACTTTTTCAGCGACTGTGTACAATTATAGATCGCGGTGTATATCGCTGTTTCTAATGTACCAAGGCGCTTTTAAAATGTTCCCTAGAACCTTGTTCTGGAAACGTCACGATTGCATAGCTCAGCGCCATACTCAGACCATACAGGCTTTAAAATGTGATTGTATAGCAGAATTTTAATTTGCATAGATAGTGTGGATTTGCGGTCAATCAGCCATTTCATTTTTCACAACTTCATATCAAGCTCGTCTCGTTTCTTTTTTATGTGTTTCTTCCATCGAAATTTTGCGTCCAACGTTATGCTAAGATATTTTGCAGTGTTGGCATATGGTATCTGAGTATCTTGAATCGAAATAGGAAAGTACTGTATTTTTTTATTTGTAAAATCCACATGAACCGATTTAGCATAATTCAGTTTGATACGCCATCTTTTTGTCCAATTGTATAACAAATCTGTAGCTGTTTGTAATTTGGCTATTGATTCTTCAACGGAGTCAGCAATCGCCAGAATAGCAGTATCATCTGCAAATGTTGCAATTTTACTTTCAAGTGTTATTGGCAAGTCCATTGTGTAAAGCAGGTATAGTAGTGGACTGAGTACACTCCACTATGTACCCTGAGGTGCACCAGCTTTTATCGCAGAATGATTTAAATAACAGTTTTCGATCATTTGATCATTTTTTCGATCATTGATCATTTTTTGGTATATTTGTTAATAATAATTTTCATTTTTGAATAATAATTTTAATTATTCATAACCTTTTGCCAATTTCCGGATAGGTTTATAATTCTAATGGTTTTAAACTTTTATTGTTCATCAGTCAAAAACTGATAATCAGCCAAGTGATATTCAGTGACTTTTCGATCGACCAATTTTTTATAATGAAGAGAGTGTGGCAGAAACCGAAGTGGATAATTCAAACTTCTTGACGAAGTTTCCTCAATTTTTTCCAGTCATCAAAGAACTGTTTGGCTTGTCATTGAAACACAAGTCCTTTTCTGTCGCCTCTTTTTTCTTTGACCGCTAATAACTCGATCACTGAGTTATTACCGGTAGAGGACTCAATTAACCGTTGCACCAGTGTGGATCAGCTCGTAATAGACAATTCTATTCCGAACCAGTCAAACATTCCATATAACTTTGTTTGACGTTGCAGTTTGTTTAAAACATTTAATGTTTGGTACAATGTACGGTAATGGTATAATATTTCATGAAAGCGGGATGCTGCTTACATATGTCGATAATATTGATATCGTTGGCCTGAGAAACCACTTGTTATTCCAACTCAGAAAAACAAGCGAAACAAATGGGCTTTGCGAGGACTAAATAAAGTATTTTCTGTTAATAAACTAAATTTCTGAGCGTTTTAGCACCCGCAATTACGTGGGTCACATTTTTTGTGGGGTGCATTTGAAGAAAATAATTTTTTTAAAACATTTCAAATGATGTTAAAAAATATTTTATTTTTAAGACGAATGTTCGTGATAATTCTACACTCTTTTTGGTCATGATCAAGGGGTTCTATTACTGAAATAAATTATTATTTTGATTTTAAAACTAGCGGACCCGACAGACATCGTTCTGTCAAAAAGATTTGGAATGTGGCAGTTTTTTGTTCCTACCTAATTTATAGTCAGGGCAAAAAAATCTCTTGAACAGAACAGTCACCCTGGTGTATGGGGTCCAAGAACTTTGGTCACCCTTCTGGGATCCACTAAAAAGTCCCGATTGGGATGTCTGCCAGAGAGTTTCAAACTAAGAGGCGAACTTAGGGTTCAAACCTGATGGAAAATAATTTAAAGGGACAGTGGAAACCTAAAGGTGACAAATATTTAAAAAGTGGGTGGCTCGCTTGGATAGTGGAGATAATTATTTACAAAGCAAGTCATGGGGATTTAATAAACATACCTATAATAATCAACAACTTTTTACAACACACAAACTCATCTATTCTAGTTATGTTCTTGTCTTCTTATGTGTAAAAACGAATCGAAAAATGTAATGGTAAGCACATAAAACTCATCAACGCCTGGACCTATTTGGAATTAGCATTAATTCGATTTAAAACAAAGAATTGACCAAATTGGTATAGGCGTTGTTGGGTTATGCGCTTACCAACACATTTTCCGATCTATTTTTATATATAAGATTTTAAAAAAAAATTTGAAAAATTTAATTTTTAAATTAAGTTTCGATTTTTTTTAATAATAAATAAATGGCTTTTTGTTTGTTTTTTTCCTATTTATCTTTTATTCTCATAAGTCCTCTTCTTCCCATAAGTGCTTCAGTTCAATAAAAAATTGTGATAATTTTGTAATAAAAAGAATTAATGTTGAATTTTTAATTAAAGATAAAATTAAATTTGATGTCTGTACTTAAATACTGAATTGGAACTAAATTACTAAAATTAATTAAGTATTTAAATGCCCTAATAGCCACATGGGAATTCAGTTAGGGTAGTTTGTTAAAGTTTTATATTTAGCTATGCTAAAGTAATTATTATTGGTTTCGTATGTACTTAAGCAATAATAACAGATTATAAAGTGCTTTTATTGTCGAACATAAACTTTTCTTTTCAAGTTCAATAATACTCCACAATTCACTAATTGAGGAATAATTGTGTATGTAGAGAAAGTTGGGTATAAACAGCCAGAGATATAGATAAATATTATAAAATTAAATTAAGTTTAAACAAATTAAAAAATTAATAATTTATTAATTTGATTATTTTATGGGTAAACAAAATTTCAAATTAGAACAATATACAGTCCAACTTCCATAACTCAAACTTTTATAATTCGAATTGCTCTATAACTTGAATAAAAATATTGTCACGTGCGAAAGTGCATTCTATAAGTCGAGTTTTCGTTTTAGGTATGAATCCATTTTGGTGTTAGAGGAAGTCCATTTTTCCAAACCAAATGTTAAATTTTTTTCTTTAAATTATCGCAACAAAATCGTAAAAAAACCACTTAAGCGTTTAGAAGTATGGATTACATCAATCATATAACAAATCTTAAGATATTAAGATGATGTTAGTAATCAAACGATAACGCACTTCACTAAAAAATCTGAATTTGGCTAATTTTCTAAATGGGACGAACAGGACGACATTCTCTAAAAAAACTGAATTTGACCAATTTTCTACATGGGACGAACAGGACGACATTGCTTTCATTTTCTTGAATAACATTGATGAAGATCATGAATTGATGAAACAGAATTACGAAGCGTGGTTTAAAGTAAATAAAATAATTTCCAATGCTACTCTTAACAATTATGAAATTTGTACATCAAGCTTTCCTGCAGATGACAATATTATTTAGCATTAGAGTTCTCAATTAATAGATCCGATTGTAAGTGCAACGGAAAATGATGATGAGGGTTCGGTGGATGAAATTGTTCAACAGCCTTCCAAGAATGAAGTAAAAGACTCATTTTGAATTTTCATTCTGAATTTTTTTTGCATATGTATGATACTACAAATGATGATCACTATAAGGCTTGGAATAAATTGATATCTGTTTGTACTGAAAATAAGAAAAAAAAAATTAAAATCCTAAACCCTAATTTCTGAATATTTCAATTCACTATAACTTTTGTGCTGTATTTGATTTTTAAATAAATAAATACCTTAAAATATAATTCTAGTTATAACAAAAAAAAAAAAAATAAATAAAAAAGTTCTCTAACTTGAAGTCTCCATAAGTCGAACCTTTTCTCTGCAGAATTGTGCCTTGAGTACCATTGACTGTATATCAATTACGTTTAACGGTCAGTGACTTATCTTAAACGCTTAGAATTTGGAGTATAAAAAATTATTTACAAATAATATAATTATATTTGAGTTATGGTTCCAAAGACTACTCTTAATGGGTATTTGGTTATATTTGAAACTGCCATATTGGTCAACCAAGAACTGAATTAATTAATATTATTCAAAGCCTTTCCATTGTATTTATTTATTTAATTAATTTTAAAAGTAACATTTCTATTTTAAATTTACTACAAATTTTATAAGAAAAATATAAAATATTGATTAATTACTATATATACATATATATTTGTAACAATTGATTTTTTTTTTAAATTTAATTTTATTTCATTATTATTTATAATTAAATAATAATTATTTATTACAATTAATTTATATATTAAAATCGATTATAATTATTTTGTGTTAGGATAAATGATATATAACAAAGATCGTGTGACAAAGTTTAAAGAGTTCTTTATTTCTTAATGACGATATTGCTCTGTATATAAGACAGTACTGTAGACATCTGCAATTGTATCAAATTTATAACTACAAGCTATATAGATGGCCACATAGAATTATCTTATAGTGATTTAAATAATATTGTCTACCAAATAAATAATTACTAATTCCATTCCATGAAGTTATTGGATCTCTTCATAAATATGTTTCCCTGCAGTTCGTCATAATCGCATGCAAAGAGATGGGACCAAAACTATTTGTAGAATTATACAACATATAATATAATGGTACTTCATGTTTAAGATGAATAGTTTTATTTTGTAGTTTTTCAATGTTCTCTTCATACATCTGGTATACTTCGGAGTCTCTGGTTAATTTAAATTTATTGTATGTCATCAAAATGTTATGAAGCAGTTGTCCGTTTTCATCCATATGTCCTAATGGTGTCTTTGGCAATAATTTTTCCCATTGCTCGTATAAGTTTTCCAAAAATTCGAAATTAACTAAGAGATACTCAAATATACAATCGAATCCAATATATTTCTTATACTTTGCAAATTCTCCTATAATGTGTTGGAGCTTATATTCTTGGGAGAGTATGGAAACTGCATTATAAAGTTGTTGTCGTTTAGCATGCAAATCGTGTAAATTGACTATATCATTAATCATCTCGACAATTTCTTTAAGCACTTTATTATCCTTATTATCTGCATTATCTGTGTTATCCATATTATCCGTATTATCTGAAGCAGCCATATTAGCTGTGTTAACTGCATTCTTGTCCATTATATATTCTAAATGACTGCGTAACTTAATAAGGAATTCATCAATTATTCCGGCGCCTTTAACATTAATTAAATCATATAATTTCTTGCCAAACGTTTCCAGGTCAGCAGTAAAGAAACTTTGTGGGGTGTTACTTTCGGGTCTATCTTCTATTTGAATTGTAGGTTCTGTGGCAGTACTGTTTATTAAAAACTGTCTACAAACGTGATACTGATGCACTAATTGTGACTCGTTTTTACTCTCCTCCAGCATTTCTTTCAACTTTGTTTGAGTATTTTGTAAAAAATGCATATTCCGCAGAATGTACACTTGCTCCAAGTGGGCTTCCCCTTTTCCATCATTAGAGACATCCACATATTTCCTAATAAAGGCTATTTTTTGATCCAAATTGTCTGTATCTTTTGCTTCTTGAAACTCAATTAGAAGATTTTTATTCAAAGATGAAACAAGTTGCGGATTAAGTGAATGTAAATATGTATTTAAGTATTCCAGTGATGACTTATTTGAGAAATCAATTAATTTTTCTAAAAAATTTAATTGAAATTTGGAATTGCTAATCTCTTGATTTAGTTCCGCGCCGTGTATGGAAACTTGGCAGAGCTATAAAAAGGAAACAAAAAGTAAATGAGATACTTTGAGATACTTGAGATACTTCATGATAAAAAAATATATACATTTAAATAAATAAAACAATAAATGTTTATATACACATACTTTGAGTGCATATGTGTAGTTTTATTGTTATATTTCTGTATGTGCATACCTTCTGCATCTACATGTGCAAAAGTTCAAAATATATAACATATATACATACTATCTGTACATAGCTTATAGTGTGTGCATATATTTTTATATACATTTATATCTTAAATATTGATTAATACATTTCATTTATCTTACCGTTGTGTATATAAAATACAAAATAATTAAATTTGAATATCTTAAGTTCAACATTTCAGCTTTTAATTATTTAAAATATAAATAAATATTTGTTTTGATTAATCTTATAAATATTTTTGACTGAAGGTTTGCGTACGCGAAACTGAACTGATAATTTAAATGGTTCTATTAAGTAGCTGTGGTTCACCCTACACCAGTGAATACTAGTCTGTTGATTTTTTAAAATTCAAAAGAGCTATAGTAAGCTTATATATTGAAATCATATAAAATCTATAAAAAAGCTGACTTATCGGTACTCTTTAGCTACAAGCAAAGGCTTAATTCAGATAACACCAAAAGTTATATTGGAAGCAATGGTTTATATAGCTCACCTCTTCCTAGTAACTTTGATGTTATCACAATGGCCAATACAAAACAGCATGTGAGTTCATATTTTTACATATGTAATTACTTTAATATATATATTTATACATTTTGAGTTCAGTTTTTCCACTATACGGCAACACAAAGGGCCAATAGGCCTAAGTGGATCCCTTTTGGATCGCCGGTATAACCTAATCTAACTTATATGTTCAGAATATATTATATATATTACTTTTTTATTTTAATATTTGAGTAAAAAAATTAGACCGAGTTCGCTCGGCTATCTCAAGGAACCAGAGAACATGCAACATTATTATAGATCACCGATAAAGTGTTTATAACGAAAGACCACTTATACTGCGCTTTCAGCAACGTTTTGACAGTTTGTACAGTAGAGACTTTTTGCTAGCCAAAATCGGTGAGGTGAAGATATTCTTAAAAGTATCAGTATATACTCATCAGTATATACTCATCAGTATATACTAATTTGGTTCAAATAGTAGTCGAATTCACTATGTGTTCTTATCACACATTCTTTAATGTGGGCTAAATACATGGTCCCCAACTTTCCTGCCCTTCTCTTAGTAAATATAAACGTTCGGCAGATGTGTGCCATTGTCGTAGATGTCACATCTTGCCTCTCATAAGGGTGTATTAACTTGTTTATATGTATGCCCACTGGGAGCTTTCAGCAACAATACAGATTGCATGATCTACCACTGTTCTCTAAGGTCAAGGAACTCGTTATGTACTGCGTCTGTGCATCTATCACTCAATCTGTCAATTGATCTATCTACATATATATAATTGTATATTTTTTTACGTGTTTAGGTAGTGTACCATTTATTTTGACTAGGCCTGTACCACATATACTCACTCAATGCTCATTAAATTAATTATCACCACAAATGTAATAAAGTTCAATAAAGCACAAGATAAGCGGGTCCAACTATAAATAAAAATCACATGTGATGAAGAAAGAATATGAAAATGTGGTATATATATATTAACAAACTGTACAATGCATTTAATAATTGTTCACTTTTTAAATATAAATAAATATATGAATTAATATAATATACAATTTTTTTTATTTATTAACATTTAAAATATTAATGCTATTAATGTAGAAATTTCTGTAATATTCTATTTCATTATTTTTACAGCCGATTCTAAAGAATACCTATGTATTTAAACTCCACACTCACCAAAGATGTGGGGTTTCTGCATATGTTTCAGAGTTACTTCTGCTACCTGTAGATGTCTACTGTCGGCTGCAACGGTTAGTGTTCTGAAAATTCTATCTTTTCCGATATCTCTAGCCTCTGCAGTAGTATTTGATTAATGTAATGTATGCGTTAACATGTGTTTAGTATGCTATTCATCACAGCTCTGTCTTACTTATAGTTCTGAGTTGCCATATTCTCAAAATGTTTCTTAAACATTTATTAATTGAAGATGAACACTGTTTCTATAACTTTCATTTTTTATATTAAGATTTATTTTTTACTTTATATTTCAAAGAATAAGATATTAAACGAAAATTGACTGAATGATGTCTACTTTTTTGATGCCTCATATCTTGTTTAATACTCATAAATTAACATTCCTGAATGACAAATTATTTCATGAAGTTAATGCAATTCTTAACGGAACACCCGGTATGTAAATATTATCCGAAATATCTGTAAAATTAGTCCAAAATATGTACATGTGAGATAATGGTTGCCGCAAGCTTAAATAATATTTATATCATTTTTTTTTATAATATAATTAATTGATTGTTGGTCTGGCTTTAAGTGCGATAAGGTCTATGTGACCTAGAAACTTGATTTTGAAATTTTTATAATTAAATATTAATTGGTAATGTCTCTAATATTAATAAAAAATCACTATTATAAATTGAACTTTGAAAATTATTCTTTTCGTTTTAAAATAAATACATAAAATGTATATATAATGTATTTATATATATACATATAACTTATATGTCTAATTTAACGCTTCTGCTCAAAAAGTATCCGGATTTTGTTGTTTGTTAACTACTCCTTAAGTAATAGACCTTTTTCAAAAATTTTTTTGTATGGAAGATTGGGTTAAGCGTTGGCATATGTGTATCGTTTCAGAAGGAGCATATGTGAAGAAGATAAAATAAATTTGGAATAAAATTTAAATTTGTGTGTTTTATTCGGGTACTTTTTGAGCTGGAGGTATATGACTATATTATATATAAATCTTATTTATATATATATTTTATTTAACAAAAAATTTATTCTTGTAAACGTAACTTGAATATTTGGGAATTATTTCATTTTAAAGATTTATCTTTGAGGTATGTTTCTTTCATCATTTAAGAGTGAAATGTCTAGAGAGTAAAATATAGTTTAGTCGCACGATAGTGCTAAATAACATAATTAACCTTTTTTAAAGTTCTTTAAGGTATTAAAGAAGAAGAACTTCTCTTAAAGGTAGGTAGCATACCACAAAAGCAGTCATATATATGGTAACTTTTTATTAATATTAGAGACATTACCAATTAATGTTTTATTATATCAATTCAAAAGTCAAGTTTCTAGGTCACATGGACCTTATCGCACTTAAATCCAGACTAACAATCAATTAATATATATAATATAATATATATATAATTTGTATTAAGTATTATATATTTGTATTATTTGCATTATCATTCTTTGATTTCGCGGGTAGAGCTTCATCTGAAAGTTTGGCTAGCTGACTTTAATTATGGTCGCACCCATTTTATTACTTATGGTTTTATGGATTTATTAATCCACTTTGGGGGCCCAGTTTTTTTCAGTTTCCATTGAGAAAAAATTGTGAAAATTATTGAAGTTGTACACAAAAACTAGTGAGAATATATAGGTTATCAGCGCTTCGGCTGATCACATTTTGGAAAATAACACATGACGCAATGTAGGCATAAAAAGGATCTCCGCGCAGTCAGTGCAGTGATTTCTGATCTTGGACATAAATTACATTCTCTTGAACATTTCTAAGATTTTGTTACAACGGTTTAAACAAAACGTCATGAATGTATAGTGTATCTACGCATATCCGGGGATCCAACTAGAATCAAATCTGATGGTTAAAAAGAAAGAAAGAAAAAATTTTCTATTAATGAGGTAACATGGACGATCACTACCAGTCTCTAGTACGTCTTTTTGTTCCCACTACTTAAATATTTCAAATATTTGTTAAATGAAATAGATTAAGCTTAAGTTCTTTATATTAATTATTTTAAGTTATTTAATTGTTATTTCAATTATTGTTCAAGGTAATTTTAATTCTTTTTAAATAAAATTCCAAAATTTATAACACAAATGTCCTAACCATTTAATTGAAGTATATTAGACGGTACAGGTGTAGTTCCGTATGTGGACATGGAAGCGCAATGTTAATGTCTCTCGCGGGAATTGAAAATTTTTGAACTACAATTAATACAGGCAGTATGTGATTTAGTCCAGTTGAACTTACACCGGTTCACAATAATGCCGATGCATCGCAATTATTCTGCACTGAAGGCGATTCAAGATAAACCCTATATGTAAATAAATAGAATAAATATTTTACTTTCGGTATGCTTAATTCATATTGAGGCTTTATTTTTTCCGGATACAAAATTCTTTTGATTTTCAAATCCTTGGCTCTAATAAAACTTAACAAGCATCGGAGATTTTACCGTGAAAACCATAGCAGCGAACTTATCTCAAATTTGACAGATTGAAGTCGGTCGGAAAATTGAAAATAGAACATAAACCAGTCTCGGCGTAATTTTTAAGGATTCAAACAAAAATGTTGGGAAAAATACTTAATTTTATTTAAAATGACTAAATTTTGTGTGTAAACCATTTAATTGTAAAATTCAAGAGAAATGTAAGTTTTTTTAAAAGAAAGTTTATATTAAGACACAAAATATTTTTTGGCTTTATTTTCATCTAATCTTTGAGAAGAAATAAATTTAATTTTTTGAATTGCAAAGGAAAGTAGAAAAAATGTGATTGTGTTTACATAGAAAATTATTGTTTTATCATGAGTTTGTTATTTTTAAAAGATCTCCATAATTTCAAAGGTAGAAACCACAGAGAGTCAATGTTTGAGACTTGCATATAAAAACATACAAGCCAAAAAAATCGACTCCACAAAAATCCGTTCTAAAATTAACGTATCGAAAAGCGACAAACTGACTTAAGCTTTTAACTTCTATTATTCTCTAAAATCTGAAAAGTTGGAAGTAATACGATGATTGATATTGACTTTAATGAAATAATTGACCGGTTCGTATCTTCAAAGCACAGAAATAAATATTTTGAAGAATGTAGTAATATATATAGTTATATAAAAATAATCATTCCAAACTGGTATGGCAGTGGTGCTAAGGACTGTACAAATCAAGTTCAATGGACTTTAAATATAAATTAAATCTTTCATACGAAAATTTCTTTTATGACTACATTATAAATATATATTAGCACTATAACTATTTGCAAGAGAGTGCACGAATAGTTTATCTTCTATGATATCACATACATAGTTTTACTCAGAAAAATTTGACAACCTCTAATTCAAGTTAAATGACAATTAATTCATATGGATTCTTTCGATGAAATTGGAGCCGAAGTGGGCCTGTGGTATTGAAAAACCGACTAGTGTCTTCACTTACATGCCTCTGCAGCCAATTAGAATGAGCTTACACTGCTTTTTCAATTTCTGCAGCAATTATTAAGATGTTAAGGTTTTAATGAATATCTACATTGTGGATATGAACATTCCATGCGACGTTACCCATATTACGGAAAATTTTATTTTAAAACCACTGAATTATGTTGGTGTTGCATTGGATAGCATAGCCCTACATATATGGACCATAAGGCCATATCGGCTTTAGATTTAATTGGTAATTATAATTTTATTATATACTAATAGTTTTACCTATCTGTACTTATCTATGTCATTTAGATAACAAAAAATTTAAAAAATAATACAGAGTTATATGGACTTCTTTCAATTCCACAAATTTATAACCTATAAAAATTTTATTTTAAAGCCACTGAATTATGTTGTTGTTGCATTGGATAGCATAGTGCTACATATGTGGACCATAAGGCCTTATCGGTTTTAGATTTAATTGGTAATTATAATTTTATTATATACTAATAGTTTTACCTATCTGTACTTATCTGTGTCATTTAAATAACAAAAAATTTAAAAAAAAAATACAGAATTATATGGACTTCTTTCAATTCCACAAATTTATAACCTATAAAAATTTTATTTTAAAGCCACTGAATTATGTTGGTGTTGCATTGGATAGCATAGTGCTACATATGTGGACCATAAGGCCATATCGGTTTTAGATTTAATTGGTAATTATAATTTTATTATATACTAATAGTTTTACCTATCTGTACTTATCTGTGTCATTTAAATAACAAAAAATTTAAAAAAAAAATACAGAATTATATGGACTTCTTTCAATTCCACAAATTTATAACCTATAAAAATTTTATTTTAAAGCCACTGAATTATGTTGGTGTTGCATTGGATAGCATAGTGCTACATATGTGGACCATAAGGCCATATCGGTTTTAGATTTAATTGGTAATTATAATTTTATTATATACTAATAGTTTTACCTATCTGTACTTATCTGTGTCATTTAAATAACAAAAAATTTAAAAAAAAAATACAGAGTTATATGGACTTCTTTCAATTCCACAAATATATAACCTATAAAAATTTTATTTGAAAGCAACTGAATTATATTTGTGTTGCATTGGATAGCATAGTCCTACATATATGGACCATAAGGCCATATCGGCTTTAGATTTAATTGGTAATTATAATTTTATTATATACTAATAGTTTTACCTATCTGTACTTATCTGTGTTATTTAAATAACAAAAAATTAAAAAAAAAATACAGAGTTATATGGATTTCTTTCAATTCCACAAATTTATAACCTGATATAATTAATCCTAGACTCCTAATTAACTTCGGAACTGCACTTCTATCTCAACGTGAAAATATATAGCTTCCTCATATGTGTAATTTCCACAAAGTTTCCTATTCAGGCCTCATTAGTGCTCCACCATACCTGCTACTGCTACATAAACTGTTCCATTCTTCCTGCATATTAAATTTCCCATAAGTCAAAGGAAATTGCTTAATACACACGCACACACACACATGCAAGCACACACTGACACTAACGATAATGTCACTTCAATTACTCATTCTTGTGTGTGCATATATAATTAATTGAAACACAACATTTTAATGAAATCATAATTAATTTTTGCATTAATTGAAATCAACACAAACTTGTAAAATAACTGAGATAAAATCAACACTTTCCGCCAAATAATTTTCTCATCATATTTTTCTTCTTGATTTTCCGCCTTTCCGTAACAATTATGGCAACGAAACAACAGCAATTATGCACATAATTTACTTAAACAACGAAACGATATATTAAATTACAAGCATGCATATTTCAATGTATCTCAACCTCTGCCATCAGCACAGCCATAGATACAATAGCACAGATACAGACACACAGATCCAGCCATACACAGAGACCCAGTGTAAATAGGTGAGCTAGCGTGTGTGTGTGTGTGTGTGTGTGGATGGATGCATATATGCACATGTAAGTACGGCGAGACACCACAGCTTTGACTTGCCTAGCTGGGGTATCGCTTTGAATTGGTTTGAATTTGGTATTCCTCTGGGGTGGCCAGGCTTATTCATTGTAGAAAAAAACAAAAAAAATAAAATAAAGAAAAAAAATCAAATTTGTCAAGCGCTGAGCTGTAAACACAATAAAAATTACACTTAATTTGGCATTTGTGTTTATCGTTTTTGTTCTTATTACCGTTGTTGTGTTTTTATTGTTTTTATTGTTTCTTTTCTTTTTTTTTTAATTTTTTTTTTTCATTTGTTTTTTTGTTGTATTTTGTAGTAGTTATTCTATTTGGTATGACAACAATGAAAAACAACTTAAGAAAAAAAATAAATCTTATAGAAATAACACACAAACAGAGTAAGAAACACACTTACAACAACAACACCAACACCAACACCAACAACAACTACAACAACAACAGCAATTACAACTCCAATAGCAACAACTGTCAAGTGCCAAGTGTTAAGTGTTGAGTGTCATTATATAATGTGACATTTTACAAAAACAAGAAAAATGAAAAGAATGTAATAAGGCACATTAGTTGAAATAGGAGCAAATCGTCTGCGAAGGCATTTAAAGCACTAAAACAGCAAGATAGCAACCCTGGAAGGGAAGTGTTGAAACAGGGTTGAAAAAAAAAAATTATAGGAAAAAATAAAATGAAAAAAAATTTGATACAAATTGTTCCTTTCCCGAGTGCAGAGATTTTTTTTTAGAAATTTCTTTCATTGCAAAATTTTGCTTTAAAAAACAAAAAAAAAATGTGTTTGATGTTATCAATGTGATATATAAGTTTAAAGCTGACAACTTCTACCAGAAGTGATAGGAGGAGAAGGAAAAAAAAACTAAAAAAAATTTAAAGTTTCCAAAATACTTTAATGAGAAAGTATATATTAGGGCGAAGAACCTAGTAGTTCAGTTCCTTATTTTTAGCTAATCTCAAAATTAATTATAGCTTTAACTCATAAATAAATAAATAAAGTATATATTGAGGCAAAGAGAAAGCCGAAGAATAAGTAGAATTCAAAGAGAAAACGAAGAAAGGATTGGATTTATTAAAAAAGGACCCGAGTTCGATTCCTGGTACTTGCAGTCTCAAAAATAATTATTTACGAATAATTAAATATAAGAATTATTTCCAAGATCACTGATGTTGGATATTTGGCAATACTTAAATTTTAATTAAAAATAATATAAAATGAATTTTTGTTGTTGTAGTTCACCACTGTTCGAAAAAACTATTTCTAAAACAGAAAAAATTTTATGCGATCTGATATTAAGTATGCTGTAAGTATAATTAGTTAATATATGATTATTTTTTTCGATAAACAAATTCGATAGTAATTGCACTCATATTTCTTCAGAAACCAATTCAAGAGTTACATGGCTCTTATACTCCAAACATTAAGCCTTTAACTTAATACGTAGTAACGAATCGATACCATTGAAGATAATATCGGTCCTAAAGAGATACTGAAATGACTGAAATATGCTGTCCAATCTCTTTTAGCACCTGCAATAAAGAAAAAGACACTCGAACACAAGTTATGTTTATGTTTAGGTTTGTCCAGCACTTAGCTTAGATTTTTAAAAGCACTATTCTATAATACACTCGATAATATTTCCGGAATCGATAATGGTCAGATACTTGCATTTATCAATGCAATGCAAACTTTCTATCCACTATTAAGAGGAATGTGGCAACAGAACTACTTTTTTACCTATTTGAGAAAAATTTAAGTCTCGTTTCACATCACCTACTATAATAAAATTACTTGATAGGTTCCTTAAGCCACATGACATAAAAAGAAAACACAGCACAAAAGCCAATTGATAAACAAATCGTAAAAAGAAAGTATGGGTGGTTGGGTCACACTCTACGGAAACCGTTCAGCGAAATCGCACATGCCGCTCTAGAATGGTATTCGCAAGAAAGAAGAAATCAGATCCGAGCAAAAGACTACATGCGGAAGGACAATAAATACAAAAGTCAACCAAATCCTTGAGTGAACGAAGAGTTCTAGTGCGTGTTAGAAATAATTGAAAATCTTTTGTGATTAGTCTAAGTTCTTGAATTTATATTTCCGAACATGTTAATAATAATAATAATAATAATAATAATAAATGACAAAAACAACTTTAATGAAATTATATGGGATTCAGATTATGGTATAATGCAATGGACTTAACATCCAAGGCTACTTCTCTGACACAGTATGTCATATGACGACTTTGCATTAACATTTTTGACGTATTATCAAGAGTATTGTTTCCAATATATGATATTGAACTTAAAAGAATATTATTAAAATCTTCAAGCACATAGGAGCAATATTTTTCAGCGTACAGTTGGGTAAATCAATAGTTGGAAGGCGTAATGATTATTTGATAGTTTAAGGATCTATAATTGGAATAGTATGTAAGTTAATGTGATTGATTCGTAAACTATGCCGTTTCAAAAGTACCAAACTTGCCAAACTGTCCAGCACATTGATCCAAAAAGTAAAGCGATTTAAACTACTGATTGCAAAATCAACATCACAAAACTCAAATATTTTAATGAACTAAATTTAAATTACAAAGTTAAGAACTAATTTTTATATCATCGATATTGCTTTATTTCTTCCTGTAAACCGTGTATTGGTTTAATTACATCAATTATATTAAAAGTCGGAGATTTCGGCTTAAGAGCGTATTGGTTTGAAATCGGTTCAAAGATTTTATTTGTATATTATACAAATTAATATATTTTATATTTATATAGAATTATAATTCTCATTCACTTCACTTGTTTAGAGCTATATGATAAATATTGATTTAACTATTGTTGTTCATTGTTAATATTATTTCTCTATAACCTTTTGTATTCGTTTTATCTCTCGTACAGTTTTAATTGAGACCGGTTCAAGGGTTTTATTTGTGTATTGTACAAATTAATATATTTTATATTCATATAGAATTATAGTTTTCATTCACTTCACTTGTTTATAGCTATATGATAAATATTGATTTAAATATTGTTGTTCGTTTTTAATATTCATTTCCTAAAACCTTTCCCGTTCGTTTTTATCTCTTGTACAGTTTTAATTGAGGAATAAGATTTCAATTCAAAACTTTGAGTTGTTATCTGTGTTAGTATTGATTTCTTGTAGTATCAAATACTATGATACTTCGTAGTATTCGACTTGTAGTCGTATGATTTCATAACAAAATATCTTCAAACAGTTTATAAGTACATGTCCAGAGCTTCTAGCGCAGGATGTTCAACAAAGTAAAAATCATTAGTATTTTTCTTAATATAAGAGCTTTGTTTTGGATGGTTTATATCTATCTCAAAATATAATAAACACCGAGGTCGAGCAGGTCAGCAGTTCTTTTAATTAAAGTAATGTAGTTGTGCTATTTTTGTGCAACACAATAAATAATAATAAAATATATGGCTATATATAAAAATACTCCGAAATACGAAATATATCAAATTTATTCATCTCATTTCTTGAATATTTCAGTAAATTTCGTCGCTTATTTTAAACCGTGTATTAGATTAAATTACCTTAAAAGTGGATCATTTAAGTTCAAGCTTTAAATGCATTCATAGAGAATTACAATTCACATTTACTTTACGCTCATTTAAGTATATGTCGAGTCGGGGTCGAATTTTTGTGTATACTGAATTGATTTTAATATACATTTTTTAAAATATCTGGTTTTCATTGTTCTTTGTTTTCCAAGCTTTATCGAAAAATATAATTTTTTTGTATTAAATTATACATATGTGTTATATAAAAGCATGTTTTATGTACATTCAAAATGTCAAAGTAATTGTCAGATTGAGCTAGAAATTCATGAAAGTGCTATTAATAATTACTATTTTTCGTTTAAGGGTATGATTTTTCTTAAACTTTTCTAATGTCTGTACATATTTATTCCTTCATTGGAACTGTCAAGCGGCCAAATCATCTTAGATTTTAAGCTAATTGACATGATCGTCTTAAACTGCAGTAGCTGCTTGGTTCGATTGACTGATCGCATATTTGATTTCTTTGTTGATTTTTTTCGAAGCTTCGATCCCTTTACTCAATCTGTTTCCCAATGAGTTATTGATCTATATATTCTTCATGCATTTTTACAAAGTAATTAATTATTTTTCTAATGACTTCACTAGTGGTCTAACTTTTTTTGGTTCTAGCATGTTTGTATTAAAAAAATAAAAGAATTTCATAGGATTTTATACAGTAAGACCCCGCTGAACGTTCTATTAAAACAGATTTAGTACCGCCGTCAAAAAACCCCTAGCTTTGAACTAAACATTGACAGAGTCAAAAAAAAAAAATATTTGAACGGCTTGTTTGGTGTCTGCGAAAGTCATCGAGGAAGAAGATTGGGATACTTAGATAATTTTTGACCGAAGATTTAGGAAAACTGAACGTTTATGCGCACAGACTACGACATACGAAAAAAAGGACTCAAGGGATTAGTTTTCTAAAAATATATCCCGAAGGAATCCCATAAGGAAGTCAGCTATTATATTTGGTAGTGAAATGTGACTTTTCTAATATGAGTTGAAATAGAATGCGGTATGAAAGGCACCAGAAAAATTAAAGAAAAGAAGATTCTTAATCAAGATAGCGATTTTTGATGAAAAGAGTATTGTTTACAGTAAATTTAGAGTATTGTTCCAGAAAGTCAAATGGTGAGCTCAAAATC
This sequence comes from Teleopsis dalmanni, assembly GCF_002237135.1. Classification (NCBI taxonomy): domain Eukaryota; kingdom Metazoa; phylum Arthropoda; class Insecta; order Diptera; family Diopsidae; genus Teleopsis; species Teleopsis dalmanni. The sequence goes on along the minus strand of NC_051848.1, from coordinate 73,850,547 downwards.
AGACATTGCATTTAATAAGTGTCTCTCAAAGGAACTTATATTCACGGTTGCCACTTGAAAATTTTTTTCTGTACCAAAATTGGTTTAAAAAGGTACCATTTCTGTAAAAAAAGGTCCAAAATTTTTTTTGTTTTCTCGTTCTGTGTTTTTCATAGTGTTATAAATGAACAAAATATAAAATAGTGCAAAGTTGCATTTATAAAAAAAATTAATTGGAAATATCCACAATAAAGTTGGGTCGTCAAAAATGTACCATTTTTTGAAATGAGTACCAAACGAAAAAAAAAAAAAAGTACCAATTTTGGTACTAAAGTACCATAAGTGGCAACCGTGCTTATATTCTCTCCTAGTAACTTCTAACTATCAGAAAACGGATCCAACTTCAACGTCTGAGTTTCATTTCAGTTTCATTGTATTTTTAGAAGAAGAATTATCAAGCTCTACATTATTGTACAAATGCAGAGTCTTAATAGAACCGTATTGAAATTTTTTGAAAATCCTTATTTGAGAACCACAAATAACTATTTGAAATCGATACCGAAAGTCACATGAAATTCTCAAACATAAAAAAAATTAATTTTTTGTTGAATTGATTTTATCTATATTTAGTCGCCTTGATTTGGCAACGTTATATCAGTGTTGTATTTTACACAAAGTTTTTATTGCACTAGTTCAGCGTTGCCAGTACGGATCAGATACTTGTCGGCTTCTATTTATTTGTTTATCAGCGCATGCGGTTTTTTACCATGACTTGAAAGGAATTATATAAGTTACCAATCAGTGTGTCACCATATTTTCTTTCGATCCATGCTACATAATTTCATTATTTCTTTTTTATTTTATTCCTCGTTGATAAAATAGTCTTGTACTTAATATTGTGTTTCAGTATCTATCTAAATAGACAGGTAATCACAATAATCTTTAAAGGATACAGTGACGTCGTGACAAGTGCCCAATTCTTTAAAAATCTAATTATATCTATCTGAGATTTTCCTAAGTATTAAAGTGCAGCAAGCAATATTTCAAACATGCTCTGCACCTTCAATTGCTATATTTATCAGTTTTCTAATATATTAAGATCATTATCAAAATTAGTTCGTATAGATCTTTTCCTGCTATCCATTTAATGGTTTTGATTTGTCCATAAGTAACTGTCGAGAGATCATTATTTTCACAAAAAGTCGTTTCCAGCTATTGTGTGGTATATACTCGGATGTGTGACATCACTTTTTCTTTTTTGAAAATTGTGATTAAGTGACCAAAAGCTTTAGTTCTGATCGCTACAGTTACTTGGTTGACAATTTTTTTATAGATAGGTGTTGTTAACAGATGATGTTACAATCCACAAGCCACACGACATGTCCTGTTTTGACTTTATTGCGCGAGAAATTTCCTTAAAGTGTGATTCCATATTTTGAAAATGTAAATTGGCCATCAAGATTGTGCAATTTGACAGCACTAAATTTTTTTTGGTAAGGTTACGCAAAGAACCAACCTCAAATTATGGAAAGTTGAAAAATAAATATTCGTCTATATCGTGTTATGGCGGTGCTATTGCCAGTAAACTATTGAGAATTACTGTTAGATGTTCCGGAGATAACATTTAAATAGTGTTCTATGTCACACCTAAAAATTAGAAGGAAATCTTGATCACATGTACGGTTTTTTACGTTATACGCACAGAGCCATGAAATGAATGAGATCCAATATTCATAAATACTCTTCAAAATAAGTATATAACAAAATCATCTGTTTATATTCCCTACTGAATAAATTTTTCTGAAATTTTCCTTTTTTTATGGTAATTATATCAATGAAATACACACTGGCCGTCCGTATTCATGGAAAATTGTGCTGACTTCGGAATGTGAAGTATTTGATAAATCTTTATATTTCTGCGGCCAAGAAATTGTTGGATAAATTGGCATAAATTCTAATTTTAATAATGTTAAGTTTGTTTATTATTATTAACTTGTTGCTGAGACAGATTTTATCCCAATACTTTGCCAATGCTCACAGTTTCCTTCGGTTCGCTCCTTTAAGTTTTCAACCAAATGTCGATGTGGCTTTACTTGGGATTTATGCTAAGTTATTTTCTGAAGATTTATTTTCGTAATTTCATTTATTTTTCACTTTTTTATTTCGTTTGCTTATTGATTTTTAAGTTCACTAAGTAAAAGTTTGTTTGGTAAATTTTTTATTATTATTTTATATTTTCTTGGCCCCCATTTGATATTTTCGACATTTTATAGGCAAAAGTTTAATAAATTTTTTTTATTATTTTATTTATTTATTTATGCATTTTTTCTTAATGCAAAAGTGTTTTTGACGTATTTTTAATAAGTTTTGGTTTGCTTGAAAAAAGTTTGAACACTTTGACGCTTGACTTGTTAATTTAATTAAATTTGAAAAATCCGAAATCGAGTATTTTTTGTTAACTACAAAACAATTTAATATGAAATTCATATTTAAATAAATATTTAAATATTATTTTTTACTGTTATTATTTTCAACCTCATCCAATGCAATTAAATGCATGTATCTAATGTGTCAAGTAAAATTTGTCATTTCGTATGAAGTCTCTAAATTTGTTATTAAATAAATATATATATATATATATATATATTCATAAATTTGTTATTAAAATAAAAGACTTTCCAGCCTGGCACTTGCAGACCAAACAAATTATATACGGACTATATACTATATACTAACCTGTATATACTAATTAAAAAATTCAAATATTTCTTAAGACCACTGATGATGAGCACTTAACAATACCCGAAACAGCGTTGTATGGTCAGCCAAATTTCAATAAATTAATTAGAATTTTTGTTGTTGTCTTTTCATTTCTATTTGAACCCTTCTATCTTTTAAATAGTTTCCTTTCGTCATAAGATGCGTCACTTTCGACAAAAAAAAAAGTATTAACTGTTAAATGTGAAATACAAAATCGCAAAATATTCTCCATAAGACACCTTAACATATAGCAATTGGTTTTCTTAGGTAATTTTCTATGACTTGTCGGTAATAACATATATTACTATATTATGTTATTAATTTAACGTTGACGAATAATTCTTTGTATACTTACAAAATATTGAGATTTTAAGAATTGTCTGTCCGACCTTCCAAAAAAAATTCAATGATAATAATTCACATGATCTTGGAAGAGCAATTAAATTACCGAATTGTGAAATCACACGTCTGGAAAATTCTTTCTCAATAAAACCAAAAAAGGACTTGCTTTATAACTATAACTAGAAGATATAATGCTAAAACCTATATTTACTATATTTATCCATATTTACAATTCCATATCAATGAATTAGAAAAATATTTATTAAGTGGGTACATAGATCAGATTTGAAGGTTGCTGTCATATGTGTGTTAACTCCAAAATTTTTGAAAAATATTTATTAAGTGGGTACATAGATCAGATTTGAAGGTTGCTGTCATATGTGTGTTATCTCCAAAATTTTTGTTTATCACACCTTTAGAATAAATGTCACACTTTTGACAGTAATTGATGGATTTTTACTATCCCAGATACAACAATTTTGTTTCTTGGCATATCCACTAAGCGTAAAATAAATCTCATCATTGAAGAAAATTCGATGTTAAGAATCGTATTAATTCTACCACTTTAAGCAATTGTTAAAGGATCTATATTGCAAGATGTCAAACCTTAAACCAAAGGTATGATGTCTGGGATGATAGTTGACTTAAATAATGCTGTTAAATCTTAATCACAAAATGCGTAACCCTGTATAATTTATTTCATATTAAGAAAACATTTGTGATTTTGACAAATATGTATGATAAGTTAATAAATTAGAATAGTTTTCTGAATAATTAATTTTGACTAAATTGCCTTACTTACCACTAATAATAATTCGTCTTTTATTTTTTCATTAAACATGTTCAAATAGTCCAATAGGATTAAATTCAAATATTGACAAAAATTCGTTTTCATTCTTATTTCACTTTTAAGCATCTTAAAGAATTTATTATTTTAATTATATATTAATTATATTTATGGATTTAATAATACCCGATATCGATTTTTTTTTGGAACTATTTCGGACTTTTTAATTTGTTTACAAAAGATATCGACTTTCTTCTCGAAGTCAGCTCTATCAAACAAGAAAATCAATTGGTTCAATTAACCTTACTTCTGAACATAATCACTACCTACAATATAGGCTCAACAAGAGGGAAATTATATCCAAACGCATAGTTTCAATTGGTACCGATAACATTCCAATGGTACCGTTCTAATGGAGCGGTTATCGGCGTATCATTACCGATACTTGTGTTGCGTCCACCGTGGTATTGAGCATTCACTGCAGGTCTTCTTCTTACTGTCCGCTCTGCTAGTGGGGCATAGGGCCCCAACGATTCTCTTAAACCGCACTCTGTTAGGTGCTTCTCTGCATATATCGTTCTACGTGTAGTGCGCTACTGACACGGCACATAATCACGGCAAATAACTCTGTCTCTATCTAACGCCAATATAAACTAAAATGTAGTCCAATCGATTGAAAATTTTTATAATTATATTTATAGTATGTCTTATAAGAGAAATCAGTTGTTTTTATATGCCACATAATTACCATTATGTTTTTATACAAGGAAAGGATTAGAGGTCTGTTAATCAGATAAAACTAAAAAACGGTTTCGAATAAAGCACATAAATCAGTCTTTGTCGAATGTAAACATAGGAAGCCGGCCAAATTTGACAAAAAAGCTGATGTACGAGTATTTACAAGACTTCAGCAAATCACACATAAACCTTGTCAAAATAATAACAATATCAATAACCATAACAATAAAATTTATTGATATGACGCCATAACGTGCCTCAAGTGAAATCAGCGCCATTTCGGTATTGCTGCGGTTCCTTGTGTGCTGCTCCAGATTCGCTTTTTCGACAGCCTGGTGTCCTCCTTTTCTTGTTCTACATGTGCACCAACAGATAAAGTTTTCAGTGGTATTTTTCTTCTTCTCTTCTGTGTTATTATTGTTGTTTGTTTTTTTTCTTCTTTTTTTTAACTTTTTAGCTTGCAAAGATTTTCTAGGGTAAACAAAGCCATAATTCAAGCTTCGTTTCCTCTATTTCGACACGGAACGAAAAACAAATCAGGCAAGCGACCATAAGCGTCTATAAAAAATGCGGAAGCATTGAAAACAAGTTGCAGTTGGTCAGGCAGACAAGTAAATTTCCGTATTGGATTTGGATAAACACAGTGTAAGGGGGAATTAGAAAACCAATTTAAGATGCAAAGAACATTGGATTTGAAAAAAGCCAGAGCATGGCATTTTCTAATTTTTCCTTTTGCCGCCCTTTTGCCGTACTTCACTCATTTTTTGGTAAATTAAACTTCCAACTACTCGAACACTTTTCGAATTGCAGGCATTCCCCGAAAGCAAACACTTTGGAACAAATAAGAAAGCATCCGAAGCATTTTGGATTTGCATGTTTCGTGTTACTTGGTTTACCGCTTCTGTCCAATTTGCGTACGAGTGCGTATTCACCTGATTGTTTGCCAGAGATTCTTTTGATGTGCGTCTGATTGCGCTATGGGCAAAGCAATCACTCCCCACTCCGTTGGGGACTATTGTTTCCTTTGTACACTAAACGCGAATCTGTTTTTAGCATTGATGAGTGCAATAATATTTCCCTTTTCCAGGATTTGCAGACACCCAAATTTATTGTTTTTGTTGTTTTTGTGGTTTCTTTTGTTGCTGTTGTTATTGTTGTTCTTTGTACCCACTGTTTACATTCAGACAGTAAAATCGTTTAAACGAAAAGATATCACAGTGCCGCACGCCTGTAAGCATGCTTTGATTTTTAATTTTATGCTGTTAAATATTTTATTCAATTTTGTCTTGCCTTTTGCATATAAAAATTTTTATTTGGCTTACGGAAAAATTTACTGTAAACATTTTTTATTTGCTTTGTATTTTTGCTAGAAGTTGTTTTCATTATTCATCCTTCATCGTTCAACGTACATCCCTTTCCTTTTTGTTTTTGTTTCTGTTCTTGTTTTTTTTTCCGTTGAGACGTCTTTGATTTTTCAGTTGACTTGCGTGGGAATTTGTTTGTTTTGAGCTCCCTTTAATAGTGTCATAAATATGTGTGAAATTAAGTATTAAATGGGCAAAAAGGTTTCCTGTAAGTCACTTAGACTTGTGTCTGGAGCGTGAAGAAACAATTTACTTAAAAGTTATAATCCATAAATTATGTGCCCTGAAACGAAATCTGTTTATTTTAGAATGTTTATATACCCATACACATCCACATGAAACGATGTGTGTGATTGTGTACTCAAAGCGTTGAAAGATTAGACATTTATTTATTTAATCCAAAAGATATTTTAAAATGTTATATAGTAAATTTTACATAATATACATCGTACATATTAAATATTATATTTATCAAATTATTAAATTAAATAATATAAGGTCTACTTAAGGTCTACCTAACTTGAGGGAATAGAGGTTTCATAGCAATGGTCTTGCATTCTATATAGGTAGCTATATAGAATAGAATCTATATAGGTACTAAGTTAGTGCTATGTATGGTGTCGATGGTCATTTGAACTTGTGCGGTGTTGTCAGTTATTTCTAACATTCTGTCCAGTCATTTACAGACAAAGTTTTGACAAGCACCGGTGGTATTCAGGATAAGCATTCACCCAATTCCTTTAATAGTATTGTTAATATGAAAAAGTGCAGTGCATAGATACTCTATAAATAGCACAATCTATATTCTAATAGACAAACTCAATACCAATTCAGATTCCCATGTCATTAAAAGTAAGTCTTTCGCTCTTGCTATCTTGAAGCGCATTAAATGCACTTTAAATCAGTACTTTATATACACATTACTTAGAATGTGCAGCGGAAGACCCAATTTTAAAAACCGCATCTTTATATATTATATTGTAATGTCATTGGAAGTAAGCGTTTTACTTTAAATCTGTAGTTTTAATGCAAATTCATAGAAATGAGCGCTACGAAGCAGCAGAATGGCGCCAAAAAACGGTGTAGTTCATTAGTGTATCTAACTTTTTTAAGCATTATCTGGGTTATCTGGTGCCTTAAAAACAAAAATTTTTTTAATCCAAAAAGAAAAAGGTTAAAAAAATAGATGTTTTTGAATAAATTAAAATATATTAATTTGAAAGACAATTTTACTTAGGACTTCTTCAAAACTCTTACGATATGCTGTAGTAATTCAGTGGCCAGAACAAAATGCTGTCTGGCTATACGAAATCGATGGCAATAAATCAATAAATATTTTGTTAAGAACTAGTTTGACCATATAACTTTGTAGACCGGATCCTTACACTGGAATTAATGTTTCACAACTAAGTCATTTACATGTCTTTATATCTTCTTCTCTTAATTTCTTCTCTCATTGGAGAATAAGGCCTCGTGATGGTGTTAGTTTCATTCATTATAATTCTTATACATGAATTTGACGCCTATACAACCCTTGTGCCTTGCTGCTGAAGCAGGAGGACTTATCATACTATGATTACCACTTGGAGAAATATCGTTGTTGTTGTATTCTTCCATGTTTAATTATCAAGATTTTGTAAGCCGATTCAAGAACTCCAAGTAAACATATTTATATAACGAGTTGATGAGTTGCCAAATCTCAGCGGACCTTTAAATCGAATATGCCGAAGTGGTCCCACAAAGGTTCCCTCTCTCATTTGCCGTATCGTAGAGCTCCACATGAATTGTTTACCTTGTCTCGCTTAGAGATTGCTCACATTGCCCAGGCTGCATAATGGGAACATGAATCTAGGAATTGCGTGAATTTAGCTAACTGCAACGGCTGCCCTGTTGGGACCAATCCATATCATCACAAGCCCAAACCCATATTTTTGATAATAGAGAAACAAAGAGCGCCCTTTTTTGTTAAATAAAAACTGAGATTTTGTGCGGGTTAACTGAAGAATTGCACAATTACCTCAGTATGTCTGTTCGATGTAATAGAATGTTGTCATTAACTCGATGGGGGATGATATCTCTAGTCACGTTAAATATGACTTTCCGACTTCATTGATGGTCACGGGAATTGTTGTTGCTTTCGATGCAAAAAGAAAATTTGACACTGACAGTTAACTTCATGTGGTATTGAAACCAAGAACGATTCCCGTGACGTGACTGCAATCATGACATGTCCCTAAAAATTTCGGTTTAACAAGATGGTAGAACATGCTGCATAGCACGCAATTTTATCAGATTATTATAGAAAATAGTTTATAAACTTAGAATTTCATATTGTAGTCCTAAGAATTAGATTCTATGATTGTATGATTTCATCTAACAAAATTATTTTTTATAGGGATTTATGCAAACATTTATATAAAACTCTTTTGATAGGCCAGTTTTGGATGTATGTCTAATTATATTCTCCTCTACATTCTACTGAATATATTGACTCACATATACAGTGATGTCCCCTATATTAATTTCTATTATAATATATAAAGTCACTGGTCTTCTCATTACACCATTTGGCAGCTGAAGCTGATATGGCTGATATGACCATTTGGAAGCTGATATGGCTACAGTTACTCGAATATTGGATTTTTGTCAACTTAGTCGCGATGCACATATATCCGAAATCATATTCAGAAATAATTGGCATGCATTTATCTTTTAAATACAATTACTTTTATGGTTATTGTCATGATTTCAATATCTTTTATTACGCTTTAAAAATGAGATATCCAAAAGAAACTTCTTTGTAACAGCAATGCATATGAAGAGCAGATTAATAAGGTCCCATTTCTGTATTTTATTGGTGTTGTCTTAAAAAACAAAGTCAGTAAAAACTTATTTTTATAATAATATATACACAATCACTTATAAAACTATATTTCAATTTTTTTTATTAGTTATTAACAAAAACATGTTTATTTTATAACCCTATAGAGCTATGTCCTTACTATCAATCATCCTTTTTATTTTCCTTAACAGTTTGTTTGCAATTAATCCTTAAATCTTGAAGAAAAACTATTTTTCGTGTAAATTATAAATAGGAATTCAAATGTTTTGTATGTTTTGTATAGAGTATTGTTTGGGAAGATGAATTCCTTGACTGGCAAGTGAGCGAAACGAACCCAGGCATTCATTCATAAAACGACTTATCATCAACTTTTGTGGGTTTGCAAATTTAGCGCTCAAATTTTATGTTCTCGATTTCCTTTCAAGGAAATCGTAGTATGAATATCAGAATGAGTTATGAGGTTTGTTTGTGAGTTTTTATTGTTTTAGCGATTTGTCAGGATTTTATGTGCCTTGTAAGGACCATGACAAGTGCTTTATTTACAGCGGAGTGTGAATTTGTCTACTTCAGCATATTTTTTTCCTTGTCTCTGTGCTGACTTTTGTGGTTTTTGGAATCGTTAACATAAACTTGCTGATTTATACCGATTTAAAGAATATGTCAAGTTAATAATTTAAAAGCCAAAATTGATTTATATTGATTTTATTTTATTAAATAAATCAAGAATAAAGAGAACATTCATTGAATTTACTATAAAGCTTTAATCCTTAATAGTTGTCATTGCAAACATTGACGTAATAATTTAGTAAAATTATTTTCACAAATTTTTAACGAGATTATATCCTGGTACTACCAAAATTTAATAACTAATTATATTAATTAATTTTTAAGTAATTGAATAATCGCTCAATATTACGAAGGTTACTATTTATATTTTGAGCCCAATAATGAAAAAACACTAACTTGTATTCTGTTCTGAAGATTGCTCCATTGTTTCTCAAAGTATACTCCTTAATGATTAATATACTTTTGCATGCGTTTTTAAATGCAACAACGGCTTCATTCATCAACAAAAATCGTTGTCCACGTAATTTATTCTTGATGATCGGAAACAAGAAGAAATCAGGACTGTACCAAATCAGCCAGATCATCCATTAATTCGATGTGTTATTTTTGAATGTTCAAATAGTCGATTGTAGTCGATTGTTAGATGTGTGAGCACTTGCTTTGTCTTGATGAAAATGGAGAATGATCCGACGGCGCTTATTAGTTTTTCGTATTTTACTGAAGACTTTCGGTAAACAAATGATTGTATACCATTCGAATTTAAGAGTTTACTCAAAAAAACAAGCAACCATTTGTTTCGAAGTACTTTGAGCTTGAACAATTTTTGTTGGATTTGGCTCCTGTTTCCTGATTCGTCACCTGTTACAATCTTACGTCTTTTGAAGCATCGCCATTGTACTTCTTGAGCATTTGTATTCGCTGAGCGACCCGTGCATATTTTTCAGATTTTGTCAAATGATCTTTCTCACGGCTAAATGATCGTGCAATACTTGTATATTATATATGCTGGTGAAGCTAATGCCTAGTGTTCTGTAAATCTGATACTATGTCGCATGATGATCTTGCATTACTCATATCAGTTTTTGTACAGCATCAATGTTTTCTGGCACAACAAATGATTTTGGACGACTGTCACGATTTTCGGAGCGGTCAGCGAGCGAACTGCTGACACGATTAATATCACTGTGCCAGTGGCAGTGTTTCACACTGGCAAAGGATAAAGCTTCATCGTCAATTTCCAAATATAGAAGTAAATTGATTGATTCACTCTTGTTTTGTAAACATTAAACAGTTGATTATAATTAGGCCACGTTATACTAAATTCAAATGAGAGTTTTAATTATAATTTTCGCTGTCAAAAATTTAAAACTGACATCTGAAATTAAATGATCAAAATATCGATTCACACGAATTATCTTTAAAATTTGATTGTCAGATTTAACTACTTTTTAACTACACTTTTTAACTACTTTCACAAACTATTTACTTTGCACATATGATATATAAATATGATAAATAATTTGCACATATGATACATACAAATTATAAATAACAGTTTTGTTTCATTTTATATGAGAATTCCATTCGTTCCTTGAAGCTATTTACAATAGCAATCAGTGTTAAACTGCACAGTACTGTACTATGGTGAACTGTCTGAGTTAAAATTAACGTAATTTTTTAGAAATTATCATTCAATATTATTTTCAGCTGTTAAAATTCTCATACAAATCCTTCTGATTTATATGTTCCGACAGCTAAATTTCGTTAATTTCATGAAAATGAAATTAAGTTAATTTGAAAAGTGTTCATACTGCCCCAAATTAAGTAAATCATATGGTTTTTGTTTACAAATATATGGGAAATTTTGAAAGTTGATTATTATAACTATAAACGATGACATTCACTAATCTTATTAGTTTAAGCAGATTTCAGGTATATGAATTATTATTTTTCACTCTTTTTTAAATTAATAATAGTTCTTCTCTATTTTTAAATTAAAAAATTTACATTACTTTCAAAATATTTGCCGGTTTTATTAAAGTCAATTGTCATTGACATTAATTTATAAACATGTTACTTTTTTGTCATCTCATCTTTATCTTTCGTTTAAAATTTATCTTAAGCATAGTTGGATTTAAAATGTCTCTTAAATTCATCCTTCGTTTGAACGAAATTAAGCCCATTTTCCTTAATTTCGTTCTAATCTTTAAACTAAATTTTGTGTGGAAAAAACAACTTAATTTCTCTGAAACGAAGACGAAATTAATATTTTTGCGAAATTTAGATGTGTCTGTACACAGTATTAAACTTGTTTGGCTGTCGAAATCTGGAATAATTTGAAATGGTAGCTAAAATCGCACTTGAAACTCTCGTGTGAATGCAGTATCATAGGTATTCCACTGTGCAAAGTGTCAATTTTGTGCTAAATATTTTGTGTGAGATGTTAAAATTTGATACATGCCACAGGGCAACTTAATTTGCTAAATATTCAAGTAAATCGCATTAAAATAATTTGGATGTACTATATTTGGATCAATCTGTCTTCAAAAAGAAAAAACTAAATTGTGAAAATGAAATGCTTATATGGTATGAGTGATCAACAAGCCGAATCTGCTAATCGCTATAGTTAAAACTCCATCCTCTTCGCTAAATTTCTTAAACAAGCCATCATGCGATTCGGCTAACACAATCTCTTCGCTAAACTTATCCGGCGATATATATGGTGTTAAAAACCATAAATATGTCAAAATAAAAAAAAAACAAAAATTGTGAACAAATATAAATTTGAGTTATAATACATTCACACTGTCTTATAAATAGTCTTTGGTTATAATTTGTCATAACAGGATTTTTAAAAATGTTACAATTAACAGATAAAAATTACAATTTCCGATTTAAATAACAGAAAATACTCCAATTAATACTATTATATAACTAATTAATATATTTTATTCTATATTCTATTATGAATATATATATATATTCTCTTTTGTTCATATATTCTCACTAATGCCGCTCTGAGAATTAAGCCTAACAAGAGTCTATCACTAGAACCGCGGTGTGATCAGCGAATTTGTTCCTGATGCACACTTTATATACTCAATACATATTCACATTGTTATAGTATTACATGGGATTTAATATTATTTTTTCTACTCAACGAATCAGACAAAATTTAACACAAATAATTTATGTTTACTTAAGTTATTATTCTTAATTTAGACTTTAAACAATCTGGATTAAATTCCACTTATATGACAAATAATGGCAACAACTTCACATACGTTATTTAAGATCAAGTCAGGCTCCCTCTCTCCCTCTCTCTCTCTCTCTCTCTCTCTCTCTCTTTCTCTCTCTCTCTCTTTCTCTCTCTCTCTCTCTCTTTCTCTCTCTCTCTCTCTCTTTCAATCCAAATTGACAAAAATTTTTAAAAAGGTTGAAAACACATTAAATACAATATATAGTTCTAACATTTTAATTAAAAAAAAAAATAATAAAATTATGCTTTTAAAAAATAAAAAAATTTCTATTGAAAGAATTCTATATACATATATAATAATTCAATTATAAGAAACATCTTCGAGCTTTATGTCAAAATTATATTTCATGCGTTTACGAAAGTAGTTTGTAATTAAAATTTTTCATAAATACTATATTTTTTGGTAAAAACACATATATATAATTTATATATATCTTTATAATTTTCGGTTTCAAATGATAAAATTCATTGTGGATTATGGACGTTGACTGTATTAGAATTTTTTTAGGCCATGGAACATTCGTGACTTCAGTGATACTCATGAATACTGGACCTTTACGTAATTTCCGATTACGTCTGCGACCAAGGGGAACACATCGGATGTCACTGCCTCTTAGACGATATGGTACTCAGCGAACTCCCGCGTATGCGCGTATGTTAAGACATGAGATACAAATCATATATCCGCGCCGAGGACAAGGACGTAGTGGCTCACAAGTACGTCGCAGACGTAATCCTTCAGCCGAACTCCGTAGAAATGGGAGGAGAAGACATGCCATATTGCAAATAAAGTATCGCAATCAGTTGGATAATTCAAGGCAGTCACATCAGGTGCGTATTGCTATACCGTGGCCGCGTATAGTACAAAGAGCTAGGCAACATGGTCATCGTCGTACTTTCACACCTCCAGCGTTCACTGAAGGTATCATTGTTCATGGCACTAGAGAAGATGAAAGTCTTTAAAAATCTCCAGTTACTAAAAGTCGTGAAATTAACAAAATTTTATTTTTTATTTGATAAAAATAAAAATAGTAAAGAACGATGACAAATAAATTTTTTCTTTATCAAATTCTTTATACATTACAAAATCTTATCAAATGAGACGAGATTGGAACACAACAAGTACTCTATATTTTTATAAATATTAAAATTTCAATATTAATTCTAATCCCTTAGAAACTTTCTCTTTGAAGTGTCATGGTTCCCAATTTGTGAAACATTATAGAAATTCCGTTTTAACTATGTTCCTTACCTAGCTCTGGATTTTCGCCTATCTCATCTATTGCTGAGTGCTTCTTTCAATTTTGAGAACAGTGCAAAGGGTATCTAATTGTTAGATAAGCAATTCGGTATGTTACACAAATTTTTCAGCAATCAGAAATCTTCGAAAAATCGTTTCGAAAGTGTCGAATTTTTACCTCTGCAACAACTTTCTAAATAGAAATTTTTTTTTTATTAAAGTAATTTGTAAAAATAACACGAGGAAAAATGAAATTATATTAAGAGAAAATCAGTGACGCAAATTGAAAAATGAGATGTAAAAAACTTCAAGCTGCTATTTAACAGCAAACCAAACTTTCACTGTTCTTAAAGTTATTGATCCAAATGATGCCTGACTGACTATCCCAATGGCTCCTCCAAACAACATTTGAATTATTTGCTACTCGGTATCATTTCTATATGAGAATTGAGTTTATTTCATATCAGAATTACTCGTAATAATCTAAAAATGTTTAATATTAAAAGATGAATAACACATTTGCATATGTAATATTACGGACTTTGAGTCAGAATTAATCGTAAAGTTGCATTAATTGCCATTGCTATTGCATTAAATGTGTTATTAACATCTCAAATTAAACTGACTTTGAATCACTTAATAACAATCTGTTTTACTTCGTGATTATATGTTATATCTATTAATTCGTCTTAATTAACTAAGTCTGTTTTTTCACTGATGACAATGTCAACATGAAGTTTATAAACTAGGCATTATTATAAAATATATAATTAAAATTATAATGAAGAAAGATTTAATGAATATTAATAGTCCATTGATACAGTTTCAAACAAAATACCCAAAAAAATTATACGTCCTGTCCAAGCTTGGATAGTATATTGGCTTTTTCGGGGCCTAACTGTGCCCCAACTTCATTGCGACGGATTGTTATAGATATCTGCCATCAGATATCAGAGGAGATATCAGATATATAACAGATACAGATATATATATATATATATGGCAGATATCTATAACAATCCGTCGCATTGAAGTTGGGGCTCAGTTATATATATATATACATATATATATATATATGATATATGAACTTTTGTTCGATTACATCATAAAAATTATAAAAAATTTATATATTTACATAAAAAGTATTTTAGCAATGAATTAAAAATAAATTCTTATAGCTTTTATGACCTTAGAAATTAAAATCAAGACAGTACGGTCACCTACTAGCCGATTCGAATTATTGAATTATTGTCCCTAGGCTATACTTTGGGATATATACGAAATGTGTGCTGGAATAAAAGAAGTGAAATTGTTAAAAATTTTTTAGATAGCAAAATATTATAGTTGTGAATACCATCCGTTTGTTATATATTTATTGATTTAGGCAGTGATGCCAAGTTATTCTTATGCATCAATAGTTGTTCTATTGAAGCATTCATGTCAAAAGAATACATATACTGATAATGAGTTCATTTATTTGAAAGCACTTTATATGGTAAATCATTTTCATTAGTGAGTATAATGAATAAAATCGCTTAAATAAGACAGTGTAAATGTGCTATTAGTAAGTTGTATTTACTAAGTAAGCAGTGGAAACATATTTAGTTATGCTCTAAGAAACCAGCTGATTTATTGTGCAATAGCCTTAATTTTTTCTTTCAGAGTTGTAAAAAAAAAAAGTTTGGTTGAAACAAATTTGCAGCACTTTTAAAATACGTTATATGTTATATATTATATATGTTATATATCTAAATTAATTAATTAATTTATGTTTTTGAATTTATTGGTATTATTTATTAGTAGCTCGTATGATTTTAACGGAAGACAGAAATTTTACGAAATATTTCCAGTGAACATTCACAATAGACTGACTTTTGAATTTGACTGCACTAAAACTTAAGACATAAAAATTTTTACAAGTAAAACTTAACTCTGAAGATTTTAAGAGCATAGTTGTTGCTTCACATGTTTTCTTTTGTAAGTTACGAGTATTTTATTGCTACTCTGAAAGAAAAAAATACGGCTAAAATGAAAAACAATGCATTCGGTTATTTGCTTCGTAGTAAAAACATGCGGAAAGGTAAGAACCAATTGAATTTTGGTTCTTTAAGTAAAAATATGAGGTAAAAATTTTATGTCAGTTTATACAAACTTCCAGCAATTCCATTTAATTTATTTTTGTTCAAAATATTTGGATATTCAATAAATCTATGAAATAAAAAGCATTTTTAAGGAGCAATAGCAATTGTTTATATATATATATTAAAAATGTTGATATAATTGCATATTTTATGAATAAATTGAGTCTAAAAAATGTTACTAATGTATTTATAATTTGAAATAGAAGGTCGATGCAACATTGTGACTTACGCCATTGGGAAAATAAAAAAGCTTTTATGTAATAAAAAAATTTTTTTGTGAAACTATTATTTTATTGAAAAAATATATAAAATTTATGGAAAAACATGAAATACAATACATTTTTTAATTGTAAAAAAAATAAAATAATAAAAGAAAAATTTTTTTTTATACATAAAAAATTTTTCCATGGATCCATTAGAAATTATCAAAAAACTTAAATTAATTAAAATTCTTAAAAGAGATTATGTTACCAATTTTTTAAAAACTTTAAATACAGTTTAACTTTGGAGCATTCTTCATTCGATGGATGATGGAATAAAACAATAACAGACCATGACTTTATATATCATATATAAATATTATTAATTATACAAGGATAATGAAGCAATGCAACCTTTCTAAAAATCAAATGTTGGATTTTAAAACAATTCATCTTATCGTAAACATAACCAAAGAAATTTAACTTTATGAAAAAAATGTATTCAATGCCGATAAAAATATTTGGAAGCTTAAAGTCCAAATGAGTTTCGGTTTTTATATGTTAATATCACCGAAATTTGATGTCAGCTGTTATAAACCGCAAACAATTGCTTAGCATTTCTTTATATGCTAACTAGTTGGTGATCGGATTGTAATTGTGTTGTTTGTGTGCACTTCGATAATTTTTTCTGCGTCCTGCTGTTCACATTTTTTATATTGACTTCGTTCACGACAACTAATTCGGCATTAATTCAGCTGTTGTAAGACAGACGCATGTAGAAAAAGATGTTCAGTTTTTGTATGGATGTTAATGAATATAGAATTGAGACTACATGCCATATAGAATTGCTCACGCTACAAATTCCATTCTACTACAAATTCCGTGTTCTTATATTTCTCCTTCTTTCACTTCATCGCATTCATTTACACAGCGAAGTATAATCCTTGTGATATGGATTTGAAATAAATTTTTCTTTTTAGAAATAATGTTAAACACATATAGCTATAGGGGGAAAAAATAGAACACAACCATTATATATATCATTTTTATAAATTCTTTTCTTATGCTCTTACAAAGACTTAATTCTAAATCCTCTCCATAAATAGTAAAGGAATCAATTGTTCACTTTCCATACAATCTTAAATATATTTTCAAATATTATATATTAAAACCGGTAGTATCAGAGCAACTAAATTGAATGCACATTAATATTTTAAGTTTAAGTATTAGATTTAATTAGAGATTTAAGCTAATATATATAGTAATATGTGGTTATTATTTATAATTCTAAAATGGTTTATAGGTAGTTAAGTACTTCTTATATCAACTGCTTTACAATAACTTTTTCAATAAATCATTAATGTAGTACAATATCGTTGGTATTAATGGTTGTTAATGGTATTAATGAGGAAATTATTATCAATCATTAATGCCGTTCATTGAATATCTACGGGAATTTGATGTAATTTGTATACGATCCATTGAGTTGATTAGTATGAATTAATATAGACACTCTAACGTTATCCTAAATCTTATTTACAAATTTATTGTGATAATAAGAATATATATACGGTTTAATCATATGTTTTTACTCTACATATTGTCATACTAAGTTATCTAATAAATGCATAAAATGTGAATAAACCTTTAATAATATCGATAAAATCACTAAGTTCTGAAGTGGAATGTACTTAAAACAGATTTTTTAGTAATTTTTCTTTGTGAAATTATTCCATAATGTTGCGATTATAAATATAAAGAATAGTTTCTTATTGAACATATCACATAAGGCGTAAATAGTTGGTGGCAGATGTCGCTCCTACTCCATTCTAGTACAAATTTAGCTTCTATTTTATCTGAGTTTGTTCTTTGCGCACAACGGCGTCGGTTCTTTAAACATTCGCTGAAACGTTCGGGTTGGTGAAAGTGAAATTGGTTAGTAATTTTTATTTTAATATAACAAATTAAAACGTGGATCATTTTAAATAAAAAGTCAAACAGAAATATAGTGCACGTCTGTATTCAGATACAGTTTACAAGTATTGAAATTGTGAAATAAGACTTCTATTTTATTTAATATATTTAGCATTTGTCAGAAGTTACTTTGTTTTTGCATTGTTGTTATGGAGTAGTATCTCGAGACCCCACTGCTACTTTAGAAATTTGCTTGGTCTATTTTCTTAGTGAACGCATATAATTTATACTCGTAATATTATTTATTATACACTATGTTAGTTGTAGTGTGTGTGAATTAATATGGCTGACTGTACTCGCGACCTGTGCTTCACACGGAACATCGATAAGGCGCATTACTTACAGGTTTTGTAGGTGTTTTTTTAATTTAATATATATATATATATATATATATATATATATATTATATAATATATATATATATATATATACAGTATTGAGAAAAAAAACTAAACAGTTTTGTATTTATTGTGTCTTGAATTAGAAGTGCATTAAACTAAAAATGGGTGAAAATTTGCAATTGGCTTTGATCTATTTTGTCATTTTACTGGAACATTCAAAATAATTTTTTTGTTTCATTTTGTGCTCAGCCATTGTATGGTCGCCTATCTCATAGGGTTTAGACCCTTTAATACTTTTTTAGTTTGCTGAGAAAATTATTTTTGTGTATAATTATTTTCTTCACATGTTCAATGTAAATTGATAAATTTTATATTGTTGGTCTGATAAATATTTTATTTACAGTGAAAGTTCGTGATTTTTTTTATATAAATAATTATATATAAAATAGTATATAATAATAATATATAATAATATTTATTTAATAATAAATAGTATATAAAAATTTACGAGATCTAACTTTTATCTTTAATATTTTCTTAATGATTATGCCATGGTTGCCAAACTGATAAATGCTTTATAGTAGTGCTATCCAGCTTCGTGTACATTGTCACAACATGTCTCTTCGTATATGGCCTGACCATCTTACATTATTTGTTTTTTATGATGACCTTAAGATAGGTTTGTGTATTTTTACGGACTTTTTAATTCATGTCAGAAAAATCCAAATTTTATTGTTTTGGTTTTACGAATTCCTATTGCTTAAATCTAGGATTTAGAATTTGTAGATAGAATAACTAGTAGAGGATATAGTTTTGAACTTTTATATATGATATCATTTTTGCAGTGTTTTCTGACCCGAAGTGGTGTTTATATGTAGATGGTCTTCTTCATTCTATTCTATGCGTTTGACGAGTATTCATCTTAGTTAAAAATATAATAAAGTAAAAATTTCCTGAAAGTGGTTTATGTGTTGATTCTACAGTTGTTAACATATAAGAGATAATAAATTTCATTTTGCAGTTTTATTTTAAAATAGTTAAAAGGTCTCTCATTATGCATTTTGTAGAGGTGATAATACTGAAATGGTATGTACTAAAACAAATCGCTCTCATAGTATTAATTTTCCTGATTACATGTATAATATAAAAAATTACAATTTAAGTATATAATTATGGATCATATGGATCAAATTGGTCGCAGTGCACAGGGGCCTTAGTTTAACCCGAAACCCCCAAACACCAATATGGTATAGCCTTGGGATTATTGTACACACTTAGAGTTATGGAATAATATTTAAAGAATTGGAAAGTTTTTTTTTTAAAGTAAGTAAGGGATAATACACTTAACATCAGTACATGTTGAAGAACAGCTTATTTATTACACTTCAGTAAGTGTATTATTTGCAAACTTTTCTGAAATAGAATTTTTACGATGTTACTATTAAAAAGATCCATGAAAATGAAAAAGTGTTTATCTCTCTTCGAATTTCAACTATAAATTAACAACATTTTTATCTTTTAGGCAATTTCAATTGAAGCACTAAAGCATAAATTGTAGAAAGTTTTTAATTTTCATGATGAATCCTCTATATACTACAAGACTGTATACGCCAATGCCTTGCGGTTTTCGTCAACATCGAGGACAGCATCACTATTCTGTAATTGTGCCAAACCGAATCTATGTGGGCGACTTAAAAGATGATATTGGATGTAGCGAGCTAATACAAATTTTTTCCGCTCATGGACGTATTAAAACGGTCAATCTTGTAACTAACGCAGAGGGATTTAGCAAAGGCTATGGTTTTGTAACTTTTGAAAATGCAGATGATGCAAAAAAAGTTCAAGCGTTTAAGAAAATTGTGTTAATTGGTAATAGAACACTTACTATTGCTAGTGCTTTTCGAAAGTGTCAATATTGTCAAAGTCATATTTCTCAGTCAACCTCGGCAGTAGAACATGCACGTTCAGGAGCACAATCTGTTGCTCAGACTCGCTCAACAGTAAACTCCATTGACTTGTATAATATTCCATTTGTGTCATATACCGGAAAAGGTGGTAATGCTGGTCAATTAGATTCAGACGCATATCCATCAGCGTTACCAACTGCTGGCGAGTTTGGAATGTTTGACCTACCAACAAGTGCATCAGATCCAATGTTTCCAACATCGGCTGCAACAAGACTTTATCCAATAAATTTGCGATACTCTCAAAATCCTGTAGAAAATATGTCAGCCGTGGTACAAGTCGAACCACCTGTGCTATCGAATCGCTATGTAATGACAGGCGTCATTCGTGGATATGGACATGAAAGTCACTACATAGTTCTACAGGCTGTATAACTTGACTAACTAACATTTTTTTAAATACGTATACGATGTAATTTGAGTTCGCCTGAAGATGTAAGGTTAATATTTTATATATATAATAAAGTATATCTTATTATAATTTATTATATACATATACTTATAATATATAAATATTATTATGTTTAAATAGCATTGAAGGCAAAATAAATAAATAAATAGAATTCATTATAATCAATTTTAAACGAGTTTTAACAGCAAATTTTTATTGCTCATATATTTTATTTATTAAATATTCTTTTTTTTTTTGATTTAGAAATTAAATATTTTTTTTTTTTTTTTAATCCCTTTTATTTTATTCAACATAAATTATTTACTGCAAAAAAAAATGATTTATTTGTCAAAAAAGTCCTGATTTTCCTTCTGTTGCCACCAAATGTCAAGTTTGTTCAACAACGTTGCGGCTGCAAGGATAAAATGGTTTTGTTGGTTTCACCGTCTTGAAATCTAACAATTTAAGTACCGCTCTCAGGACTTATAATAATTATTTGAAAAAAAAAGTGAATTACTTTAAGTAGAAAAGGAAAATAAATAAAATTTATTTATACTAGAAAATAATGAAAGCTTTAAGGTTTAAAACTCTTAACTCTTTACTCTGGGCTTCAAGTGGAAACATTTGTAAGTGTAAGGTTGGATAATTTTGAAAGAGCAAAACTATGGAATAATTTAAAGAGTGAGTGTTAGTGTTTTTTTTATTTTTTGCTTGTACCATGAACTATGTTCTGGTGCGGAATAAATAGTTTCCAATGTCGTTTCACTATCGGCACGAGCTATGTAGCAGTCTGCCGCGCTACGTCCCGCGCTCCCCAGAATGCAGTCACTCTCCGCATGACACAGGCATTCGATAAGCCTTTTTCAGTTCTTCCCTTCCCTTTTTTATGGTTTATTGCTCGGAGCACTCGGATTTTTGTGCTTAGTTGCTTATTTGTCGAGTTTTTTTTAATTGGCCTTAACTCAATTGGGATTTTACGCTTTCAATGTTGCAAATTTATCTTTTGACTTTCTTACTTAATTGCAGGCGGTTAAAGGACATAATAAAAATTATTGCACTGGGAGTGAGTTTTACAGCGACCAAGTTTTTGGCTGTCCTTTCTATTCAGTTTTTTTTTCATCTTGACTTCGTCTTCTTATTACTTGGTTCGCTTATTACTGAGTTAATTAAGTGAGTTATCCTCGATTAGGAACACAATTTTCACATAAATTCAGATTTCGCTTTTTGATAATTATACTTCAATTTATTGGCAAATTAATTATTATTATTATTATACTTTATTGACTTATAGTTTTATGGAAGTTTGGAAATTATTATGTCACATGATTCAACCACTTAACATTATATCTTAATTTAACGAAGTTTTAGTTCTCTTCTAAAGAAATATTTAAATTCACAGAAAACTTAATATATTAATATTAACATATTTTAATAATTATTAATTAATATAATAAATAATTATAAATAAAAAAAATAATAATATATAATAATAAAGTAATAGTTAATATTAATATAAGAGAAGAAATATTCGAGAGAAAAGTTCTTTGTAAGATCTTTGGCTCTCTACAAGTTGGCGAAGACTACCGCATGCACGACATTGACATAATTCATCGAATTAGCATCCACGGGTTTCACTGTCTTTATCATGCTAATGGGAATGAATGAAGACGGTCCAGCGAAAAACGTATTTGCAGTAGTAGTTGGAGGAAGAAGACGTAGATGTCGACCGTGTTTCTGGTGCAGTGTTTAAGTCAAGGGAGCAGTGACCGAACTTGATGTACGAAACTGAAGAAGGCGCAGAAGCGCCTGAAGAGATATGTTATGTCCAAACTAGTACCTAAATATAGTATTCAGTGTACATAAAGTATATTGAATTTTATAATAAATTTAAAAGGTGGTCTTAAATAACATTAATCTTCAGAGGTACTTTGTTTTACAGTATAGGTATATATGGTTCTTTTTAATAATTTATTGTTTTAATGACCAATATTTTTTTTAGTAATTTTAGTTTTTTAAGAAATTTTTTAATTACAACAAAATTTCGTTTATATTTTATACTCTACTCCCTGAGTATTCTTAACGTGTAGAAAAGTTAATGCATATTCAGTGTATATAAAATATCCGTAATTTTTAAGTTGAAAGTTGGACTCAAATGACACCGAGGTGCTTGAGGGGTAGATGCTGGTTTTTCTTTTGTATACATATTATTTTATTTACAATTGAAAGATCGATATGTGAAAATTAAACATTCATATATATACTTTATTCTTTAAAAAAAGTATACGGAACTATTAATATGAAAAACCCGTAAAAAATATCTTTACCATTTTTTTCTCCTGTAAGTTTGTAGTACTGCACGGGTTTGCCATGCGAGTCTTAAGTGCAATCTGTCACTGATGTGCAATTATAGTTGTGAGTGTTTTGCGTTGGCATAGAGCCATCGTTCGGCTCTATGTTTTTGACAAAAAAACTTCATATGTGACTTTTTTCTACACCCAATTATACCGTAGCTTAAATTAACACCTCGTGAAAGGCGTGCTAAGCCACAGGATTTATTTGATTCTTTAATAATTTTATATATATGGGTGAGACCAGAGAAATTTCTATGGAAAATATTGAATATATGTAATATTTAACAGTGTTGAATTATCGTATCATATTAGTAGTATAAGTAATAATTAGCTAAATAATAATTGATGCGAATTGATAATTCATTTATTGTTTTATTGCCAAATTTTATACGCATACATTTATTAAAAACTTTATAGACTTATTTAGTAAAAATCCAAAATTATAATTTTATGTACCGTAAAAAACTACCATAACAAAATAGACGAGCATTTGTCGATAATACAATCTTGAAGAGTAACACCTGTAGAATAAGAATTTTATTTTTAATTGTTTAATACGTCAATTTTTAATACATTTACTTATATTGTAGTCTCTATTATTTTTGTTCCGAAGTTTAAACTATTCCCACAGATTTTCCATGACCTCGAATTGTGAACTACTACTCGGAATGGAGCATTGTTAAGTGGCTTATCAAAAGTTTATTAACCTTCTTTTCAATATAAAATGTGTTCACAGCAACTTTGGTAAGAATATCTAATAGTTTAGTAACTTTAAAAAACTTAATTAATATTTTCATGAAGAATATATACATATGCATATACATACATAAGCAGCTACTAAGTAATGTTTAGCTCAATAAAATTATGAACATATTTTAACAAATAAATGATTATATGCTTATATATATTAATCATTATCGAGCTTTATTATACAAACCATAACTTCGAGCAGGAACTCAATATTTGTGTTTTCACACCGATATTATTGTTAGTAGTCGCACAAGTATTCTCTCCATTCCAGAAGTCACCGACTACATTCAAACCGTGGGCCTTCATGGTGTTGACAATATTATTGAATGTTGAATTTATAGAAACCTTACCTTTCGATGTGTTGGGACTACATAGAGAAAGTGAGTAATTTTATATTCACACCGATGTTATTGTTAGTAGTCGTATAAGTAATCTCTCCATTCCTGAAGTCAGCAACCACACTCAAACGGTGGGCCTTTGTGGTGATGAGAGTATTATTGAATGTTAAATTTATAAAAATGTTACCTACCGATTTGTGTTGTTGGAATTTGTTAGAATTCGTTCAGTTTCTTCACCATCAGTATTTCTTACACGACTGGTTCCAGCAACTATATGTACATCATTTCCATGAGCAGTGGTTGGTTGGGCTACAGTGTTACTTTGTGCATTCGATGGATGAGTTGTGTTGATACCTACGGTGTTCAGTGCTGCAATACGTAAGGCTTCACGTCTTTGAAAATTATTAAGGGAGCTTTGTATAAATTCACCAAGATGTATAATATTGGCTCGAATACTTTGCTCATCGCGTCCTTCATCAGCATTTAGCTCGACGGCTATTATATTATCATCTTCGCCTTCGTCTGCTTCATTGTCACTATCCTCCATTCTCGGTAATTTAATACGTTCTGGCATTTCTACGAACTGATTGTAAGGCATGATGACAAAGAGAAAGTTAATGAAAACTGCGAAAAGGTGCCGAAATAACGAGCAAAAAATTTAGAATTTAACTTTTTGTATATATTTTTTTTATCTAACAAAATATTATTTTTTTTAACAAGAAAATGTTTATATTTTGACAACTAAATTTAATACATTCAGAAAGTAGTCATGTTTTTTTCTGACAGAAATTTTTTTTTTTAAAAAAAGTTAAACTAACTTATTTTGCAACTGTAAAAAGTCGTTAAAAATGGCACTACAGCGATCCTTATACCCAAACCAGCATATTCACATAAGAATAACACAATTTATTACTTTTTATTAACGATTTTACAAAAACTTGACATTATATATATTTGCGAACTTCGTAGAATGTCAGGTCCACGAAAGTTGAAATATAACTTGCGAGTTCATATTTCAGTTCTAACTCATCTAAGTTTTGTATATAAGTGCTACGTATTAATAATGGCTTAGACTGCAGAAAGGTAGATGGTACATTTCAGAATCTCTGTCGAATTTTCTACTGGAACAGTCTGGTATCGATCCATAAGTCATCAAAATTAATTTGATTGTATTGAGAGAGAAAAAGTGGAAGGCTTAATAAACCAAATCACACTTCATTGTTACTTCCCATCTCTAACTGTTGTTGTGAAAATAAACTAATTAAAAATTTTTAAATTTTCTTAAATTATATATAAAAATTTAGCAAGAAAAATTTGCAAACTAAATAAGCTCAAAATAAACAAAAAAAAAAAACTTTTACTTTATTTGACTCTTAACAGATATAATTTTATTTCCTTGTTTGAGTTTGTTGACTGAATAGTAATTATACTTGTAATTTGTAAGCTCTGGACTTTGTACAGAAGGAGAATTTAACATGAACTACATAAACATCATCCTCAACCTCTCTATGAAATTTGACAACTATTTGTCTTCATCTTGACCGTTATCAGGGTAAACCAAAGAGGCCATAGTCTGATTGCCCTTTTCACATGTTTCGACGCGGCATTGACAGTGCACGGATACGCGCTCAACCAGTTGACTAATCATTGGATCACATCCAACACTAGTCACACCATCACAAGTACCAACACATTTCTCACAGCATCCATTACCAGTGATTATTGGTTCAGCTTCTTCAACGTTAACGTGAGTCATGGTAGTCGGTTCAGTCGATGAGGCAGCTACATCATTTGAATCATCATTCACACCTTCACTATCCTGGATACCAGCCTTAGTTTCTGGCAACACTAGATCACCACTTTTTTCCAGCGGAAGGCGTTCCGGGTAGTTAATTTCACCCCAACGAACAAAATGATAAAGCTTGTTGCGTAATTCGCTTTCACTTGATGTATCTGTTATATCAATACCAGGATCATTAGAACTTTCATTTGAGGCACCAGCATCTGGATCTGTTGCAGCTGCATCACCAGCTCCAGGAGGCTGAGGACGTACGGCCTGAATTTGCTCAGTACTGTGTTCATTTAAAAACGCTAATAACTCCTCTGTTTCTTCGAGATAAATTTGGATAGTTTCTAAACGAGACAGCTCTTCCGGATCCATTTTCACTAAGTAATTTTAAAATTTTTTGATTCAAAAATAAAATTGAAGAGAACACTTCTCGAAACTTACTTCTCAGAATATATTTTATAACTGAAAAATGTTAAATATATTTACGATTTACTTTAATATTCGTTTTTTCAAATTTTGACATACTTCGATTATTTTTCATTCGTATCGATAACTTTTTAGAATTTGTAAAAATATTTTTGTGTTGTGTTTTTCTATGACACATTATTTTTGACTGGTAAATTTAAAATTATCTTTATGAAACTGATGTATTGACTTTTCCAATAGGAACATCCAAGCAATTTTTGTTTCTCTAATGTTTATGGCCGTCGTCCACTTGCTTTTTTGCACCGCAAAGCTTTGAATGTGACGGGACGTGACTGTCAGCAGAATAAATATTGCTCCAACAGTGGTGGAAGTCTGTGGTTTATGGTTTTAGTCTGTAGTTTATAATAAAAATCCGTGGCTAATGCTTGGAATTCGGTGAGAAAGATATATTGAAACAATGCATTCTTTGTTTTGGCCACTCAAGCGTTCAAAAGAAATTGCAGTGACGAACAGAGTTAGAAAGGGATAAACATATAAAAATTGGATGCGTTCAAAACATTAGACATCACAACGTTATGTATATGGCATTGTTTTTGTGACGATTTATCTTGTCCGATATATGCGTACATATTCACATAAAGAAAATGCAAATCTTAATAGGCGCCAATTCTGACAATTATTGAGAGGCGCAAAAAGTCTCTTTACCGAATGCAAATTGAAATTTCTCTCTTTCTCTCATATTATTATTATTTATAAATAAAAAGTTTTCCCAAGTTTCTACCAATATTCAATATATATTTGTATACACATAATCTGCAGTTGGAGTTCCTGGAGTTGGCCAACATTCTCAAGAAAGGAGGCTTCGAAAATAGTAACAGAGTAAGCGCTGGGCAATAACCACGCATATGTGACGCACTTTTATCGTACTCTCCATGATCGTAAAGAAATTATTAAAAGGAAGTTTCATTATTCTAGCATTGTTTTCTAATCATTTATTTTTATTATTTGCAGCACTGTATTCCAGATAATGTGTTAAATAAAGTTTGTTTTCTGTGAAAGTCGAGCTTTGATTGTGCTTATTTTTATATGAGAGAAATAGGCACAAAGTTTACTGCTTTTATTTATTTCATTCCTATCAAACACACAGGTGAAGTTGGTTGTGCATTTCGCTTTGGTTTAAGTTCGCTTAAGTTCTTACGTTACGTACGGACTAACTGAGCCTTTAACATATTAATTGCGCAAAGACGTTAATTGAGATAGTGTAAACGCTAGAGTCGCTTAACGTGAACTACGAAAGTATTATTAGAAAGGACTTTGTATGTAGTGATGTTTAGAATTCTTATTAAATTTTTTTTTAAAAAATATTGAATCAAGTTCTCGTTGCATAAACTGCACTATAATTTTTTTGTTTGTATTTTGTTTTTTTAAATCTCACTGACGTTGACAGACAGCATTCATTTGTCTATTTCTCTATCTTTGTGTGTTCATTATTTTTGCTATGTTTTCAAATTTTCCTTGGAAAATCATGGAAGCATTTCCATGCTTTGTGCGCGCTTCGATTTGCTTTCAGATGTTCAGATGTGAGTTGTTTTTAAGTCCTTCCGGTTTTCACTTTGAAGAGACGTGAAATGATTGCGGCATTGTTGAACGCCTAATTGACAACATCTTCTCATGTCGTTGTCTAATTTTTCACCCCATGGCGCTGTGATGAAATTCTGTGCACTTTCTTTTTTCCGGTGTCATATTAGCTTCTGTTTTGACATTTGTTGCGAACAGGCCTGGGGCAAGTGTTTGCATTACTGCACGTGAATTTTAAGTAAAGACAAATATGTGAATTCCTTTGCGAAGGATGTTCCAACGATTTGAATTCAAAGAATGTAGACTTTAATTTTAAATTTAAAAATTTTTTTCAAAAAATTTTGTTTTTTAAAAAATTTATTTTTACAGCTAAAAACACTAACAGTGGAAAATTATTCAATAAAAATATTTTAGTATTGCATATGTTTGTTTTCTTATTTAGAAACTAATCCAAGGAAAGTAAGCAGTACTTATGACTAGTGTTTCATATAATATCAGCCTCGCTAAACCTGGGACAACAGGTCCCTGCCATTTCGTGGTAAATTATTATATGCATATTTATTTCTACTAATTTTAACAGATAATATAAACACAATTATTATCACATATGTAGTAATATTATTGGTTTAGTTGAGTGATTAAATTCTACGGTCAAGCGAATTATTGTGACCACATATATTGGATTGTGTTCTCATAGATTCAAAGTATATATCTGAGCTTGATTTTTTCGATAAATTGATTAGAGTAACTATTTTACTAAAGTGTTGAGTTATCTTTTAAGACAAATCTAATAACTTGTAATATATTTTCATCTTTCTTCATTTAAAAACTAGCATTGAGATCACATTTGGGGGTGTCATTAGTGACATAACAGGGTTCGTTGGTTATATTACACAAGGAAATACGTTGAATATTGCCTGTTTTTGATTCAGCTCAACTCCACAGTTGAATACTGAACGCTTACATAGGGATTTTGTAATGGCTTTATATAGAAGTCTATAATTTTTTAGAGAAAATTGGTAATGTCAGTCCATTAATTAACACTAAACATTTTTTTTCGATTGTAAATAGTGTTGGTTTCCTTTCAGATAAAGTGAGTTTTCGGTAACACATATATATGTTTCAGCGAATTCTTTATTCAGTATGATGAAATAGAAGTCTGACTCCTTCATGGGATGAAGCTACTACACTTCATGTTTCCATGTGTATTGAACAATCCAATTTCTATTTTAAAAGATATACTATCTAATTATACATTCGCGTCATAAATCAAACCGCGTTAACCTGTTGATTTTAGCTGTGTTAGTCATTTACGAGATCCTTTAACCAAAAAATTTCATGATTCAAAGTTGCATGATTAATCCGTGAAATAATAAATCCATTTTAAGTTATCTCAAAATAAAATCCAGATATAAAATATATATAAGATATTTTCAATCCACACTTTTCTCTAAAACCTAATCTGTAAAATTTCTACATAATGAATGAACAAGGCTTTTATAAAAATATTTTATCTGTCTCCATGAGACAGCGTAAGCTCTTGAGAACGTCGTCTACTATTGACGATTTTTCTTGTTGACAATTCATGAAAGCACTAAACGTTGCTCGAATAGATTGAATACTTTTCTTATAAATTTTACTGATTTTCACAAGCAACTCTGTGTTGTTTTTAATAGCGGCTGGCAAAACAATATTGGATAGAAGTATCAATTTTGGTGGGAATCTGGTCACTTTGCATTATAAAAAGATATGATTATTTTAATACTACTAAAAATGCTATAAGAATACTAAAACACTTAATATTTTTATACTATTAATACATTAATACTCATTACTCATTTCACGACCTCCTTTTAAAAAGCATTTCAGGACCTCTTTTTCCAGCTTTGCCAAAGGTTCAACTTAGTTTTCAAATCATTGAGTTCTAACGCGGTAACACAATGACCCAATAGGCGTAAGTGAGTGGTTATGATCGTCGGTACATTCTTCTATTTATTCTTCTTATACACTACGTATCAAAGTGGATTTACTTTTAGTGCTCAGGATCTCTTTTTCCAGCGTTGCCAAAGGTTCAGAAAACTAAGTCCTAAAATATATATTTGAACAATATTTTTGCTTTGACTTCGTTTAAATTTATTTTTCTGTCAATAATTTCATGAAAGTAAGCCCAATTCTATTGAAGTACGTACATATTACTGCTTTTGTTAAACTAAAAAATTTGTTAAATTAATAAAAAATTAAAACTATTAATTTTTTAATTAAATATTCTTTTCATTTGACTTAACAATTAGCTAAAATTCATAAATATAAAAATATTTGGCGATTAGATTTTTCTCGATTATTCCTTTAATTTCTTCTCTCTGCCATTCAATTATTTTCAAAAATTAGAATTTATCAAAAGCAATACAATTTGTACTTTGCTTTGCTTATCGTTTTTTTTGCTTTTTTGAATTTTTCGTTGAAAACACTTAAATGTCTACTTACTCATGCAAAAACAAGTTACTACAGTAAACTAGCAGCAAAGGGTTAAGTCTCAAAATAGTCGCATGCGAAAACACTGCCATTCACACCAGACCATAAATAATCGCACTACTAAATTTTGCGGTTCGCCAGAAAGTATGCTTGTTTTTTAAGTGGCGCCCTACACAATGTCGCTGTGTGAAGTTGCACATAACACACAACTTACTCGAGCACACATAATAATGGAGTAAAGAATGTGGAAAAAGAAAATTATGAGCTTTCCTCTTTACTTTACGTGATTAGAGAAAGAATGCAGCACAAATGCAAAGTGTAAGCATAAATAAAAGAGACAACGGCATAATGCATAAATAAATGCTAAACAAATGTTGCGCTACAGTCAGTATTTAAGGTCAGCCTCAATTTATATAACATATTAGAATATAACTTAATACTATACACATAATATAATATATTATTAATATTTTATTAACATCGAATCATCTTATTCATAATAATAAGACATAAAGACTTATCAAATATCTCTCTTTAAGCTTTTGTGTAAATAAATTCCATCAAATAATAATAAGTCCTTTATTATTTATATATCTGATAACACACGGAACGCGCAATTTTAATAACTCATAACACACTAAACATAACCTAAAGCTAGATGCATTCGAAAATAAGCAACATCAGTCATAAGTTACAGAATGATCAACGAAACCCATTACATCCATAAAAACTTACACGTTGTTGCTGCTTCAAATCCATCGATTATATATCCAACAGCCTATCATACTTTCAAAAATTTTTAATTGTCTTCTTTTTTTGGTATTAAGTATAATAGAATATATTTTTGTCTATCCAGTATTAGTAGCTCCCTTTTCCGTAATGTATGCGCTGGCAGCTTATGGCCAATATCATAGTAGTTACTTAAGTCACAACACCGATTTAACTATGAATAAAATCATTAACTTTGCTGACTTTGTTCATAGTGAAATTATTTTTGGGACATAAGTCACGACTGTGAACTCAATCCTTATTATAAAATTTTTTCAAGGTATTTAATGCAATAGCAATGATGTCTAATTACTGCCCGCAATCTGTTTTCACATAACTCAATTCAAAATTTAAGATATGTATTATTGTAGTTATGTTTAAACAATTTAAATTTACTAGAATCTAAATGGCTTAAGAAAGTTTCTTCCATTTATACATATGTTTTTTGATGCCGGTGAATTTCTTTCGATAATCCTTTGCATATATTTTCATAGGATTCAAATCCTTTTTATTACTTATAAGACTATTGTTCCGCCGAGATTATTATTATACATAATATCCTTGTCCAACTGATTTAGTTTTTGTAAACAGTTCCTTACTAACATAACTTGGACTCTACTTCGAAAGAGCTACAGTTTTTCGATCGTGAAAATCTCACTGGGCAGACTTAAGAACGAAGTGGCTCATTGATCACTTATGCCGAAAAATTTGTTATCTCTTTTATGATGAAGCTTAGAAAATACGGCAAAACTCGTTCGTTTCATCATCTATAATACTGTACAAAGACGAAAAAACTGATTAATGAATACGAGGTAGAGGAAATCATCCTGCTCTGTCTGATACTCACTAGAGACTGTTTAACCATTTTAGGGTTTCCGTACTACCAGTGTCGATCCATTATTGCAATTTTAAGAATTTAAGATATTAAATTTTTTTTTAGAATCACAAAGTACTGTTTTAGTTGAAAATAAATATTTTTCAAAAAGGTGATTTATTCCAACAATTGTTCTATCACATTGAGTCTACGATTTTTGTCATTTATGTTTATATTATTTTATTATATTTTGTTGTATACCTTTTATAAAAAATGTATAAAATGTTTACTAAATTGGTCAAAACGTCTGTAATGCAGTAAGGAAAAGGTCGTACACCGCATAAAATATATGTATGAATTTTTTTCTCTTAATACTGTCTGTCCGTCCGTTTGTCTGTTGCAGTTCAAGCTACCTATTAGTTTTTGAGCTATTAAAATAAAACTTTGCACATATATAATACTTTTCGGGCATGGATCTTGATCATAAGTCAGATAAGCGGAAATCGGACTGCAATGCCCTTTATTTGCTATATAAACTGAACAATCGGATTTGAGTTCCCTCTGCTTTCAATAAATATATTTGAAAAATTCGGTACACCATGTACTTATATTTATATGAAATAATATACCAAATTTCTTTCATATCATTTTAGATTTGGATGTGGTATTGATCCAAATTAATATTTAAGATTTATTCCTTCTGTATTAAGTGTACTGCCATCAGAGCTGTGCAATAATGATTACATTTGTAATTAGATTACACTCAATTATAAATTACTGAGTAATTTAATTGATAATTGAATTTCCAGATTATATGTGTAATTTAATTGAAAACCTCAATTACGAATTACAGTATAATCTTAATTTGTAATTTAGTTTCTGAATTACAGTCATAATTGAAATTGAAAAACCAAATTTCAAATTACATGTAATTTGCAAAAATAATCTAGAGAAGAAGAAGCATTGAAACTTCTGAGAGATGATAAACGAATTGAAACTATGGTTTTATTTTGGGTTGTAAGTGGCCCGCATTTTGTTTGCGCCTTCATTCATACCCAGTAGTCCGTTTGGTAAGCACATGAAAAAGGTATGCATGACATCATGTTTACAAAAGAATGTGAGAAGTCATCATACTAAAAGAATGTACTGGTAATGTATCATGTCATGCGGCTAGCGAAAAAAAAACCCTTACTCTTCGTGAAATTAACCGAACGACAGATATTTTTTGTCATATTTGTTGTTGTTGTATTCCTTCCTGTACAATTATTCGAGCATGCTCAGTATTCGTGTGCATTTAAGTGCGGTGCGTTTAATTTTTCGGTGCGGATCGATTTTGTGAATTTTTGGTGTATTGCTAAATTTATTAAATTTAATAAATTAATAAACGAATATTATTTAACAAAAGAAATTTATAATATATTGTGAATTTGTGTTTAACAATATTAATTATTGTTTTTCCTTCGGAATTCCAGTGTAAGTTGAAATTTAAATTGAAAACATTTTTTTTGATTGCGCTTTATATACCTGGCGTGTTTTTTAAAAACTATATTTATTATTTCTGTTTCAGTCTACAGTTCTGTTGCTGTTTCCAGTTTATTTACTGGAATATTTATTTTAAATGCTTTAAGGGTCAAAAAACCCTTTCATTGCATCATCTTATAACTAACTTAAAAACTAACAAAAAAGAGATAAAAAAGAGATATTATTTACTTAATATATAACAATTTACAAATTATTAGATGATAAAGCAAAGGCAAGAGATTGAATTAAAAAAAAATATTAAATTAAAAATTAAATTATATTAAAGAATACAAAAAAAAAATTTTTTAAATTTAAGATTAAAAATTTAAAAATTTAGAATAGAAAAATAAACATTACAAGCAGAAAGTTAAAAAATGACAATTAAAGAAAATTATCAATTAAAAAATAGAAATAATTGACAGAACGGGTGGTGTCAATATAATTCATTAATTAGCAGTTTTTTAAAAGCTCCTACTCTTGTTGTGTTTCTGGTTTCACATGAGAGCGAATTCCATACTCTGACAGAGTGGATAAAGAAAAAACTTGTTGTGGAAATAAAGTTAAACCTTGGAATAATAAATAGAAGAGATCTATTAGATCGTGTTCGTTTCAGACAATTGAAAAGGTATTCAGGTGATTTAGCATTAACCAATTTAAACAAAAACAGACAGACACGAATCTTAATAAACTGTTCAATGTCACAACCTAAGATTGCATTCCTGTAATTACCCAGGTGATCAAATCTTCTGAGACCGTAAACATATCGTGTCATGGAATTGGTTAGACTTCTTAACTTAGTAAGAGACACCGCGTCTAATTTGGAATAAACTAACGAGGAAAACATAATAATAGGAATTATTAACTGTTTTACCAACAAGCAGCGAGTAGCAACAGGGGTAAATCTCGCTGATAGATTAAGACATCTGAGGCAAGTGTATACTTTCCTAACAACTTGATTGATGTGGTCACAAGCATGTAAGTTAGTATTTAGATGGAAACCTAAACACTTTACAGAAGTATTGTATTCAATAAAGGATTGCCCAATAGACGCTTGAGGCAAACTATTTACATCCAGTTTTAACCTACTTATTGGCAAAATAGTTGTTTTTTTGGCATTAAGTAGCATGTTATTTTCAACGGCCCAAGTGTTAATATTATTTAAATCAACATTTATCTTTTGAATTAGATTACCAATAGTGGTGAAATCACAAGAAATGTACATTTGGATGTCATCAGCATACCCATGCAATTTAGTATACTTACAAATTGAAAAGACATCATTTATATAAATTGAAAACAAAAGGGGACCCAGGATTGACCCTTGAGGAACTCCAGTGTGAAGATTTTTAAAAGTCGAGAACTCATTCGATACCACAACAGACTGCGACCTTCCACTTAAATAGCTAAAGATAAATTTTGCCGCCGACTTAGAAAATAAGAAGGAGTTGACAAGTTTCTTGCAAAGCAAAGAATGATCAACGCGGTCAAAAGCCTTGGAGAAATCAAGTAGACATAGATATGTAATCAAGTTTTGATCATAGCTGATTCGAACATCCTCAAGTACTTTCAACATAGCAGTCGTGCAGCTATGACCTTTTCTAAACCCAGATTGCAAAGGGGAAAGAAGCTGAAAACGATCTAGGTGACAACGAATAGCGTTAGCCATGATATTTTCACACACCTTCGAGAGCGAGGAAAGAATGCTAATTGGGCGAAAGTCAGAGCATAGGGATGCATTTGACTTTTTTTCAATTGGAATAATTTTTGCAAGCTTCCATGTATTAGGAAATGTTGAAGAAGCAAAATAGTGATTTATTATATGTGTCAGAGGAGAAATAATTGACTGAAGAGTGAGTTTTAAGAACTTCAAAGGAATTTTATCAATACCAATTGCATTTGATTTAATTTTCATTACACTATTGAAAAGTACTTCTTCACTAACACACTCGAAACTAAATATACTCTCAGAGCCGGCATGTTCAAGACAAGGGAAAGCAGGATTGACGCTCAATCTACTACCAACAGACGAAACAAAATAATCATTTAGGTTATTGGGATCTAAGGAGCACACAGCTGTGGAGTTTTTTATAATTCCTAAAGATTTAATATTATCCCAGAGAGATTTTGTTTGCTGACGACCTCCAAGTTTGGATTTAAAGAACATTAATTTGGCTTTATAAATAGCCGCAGAAGCTAAATTCCTAGCCACTTTAAATCGCATCCAATTGAGTGCCGTGGGATATTTCTTCCAAACAGCATATTTTTTATTTCTATAGTTAATTTTTCGTTTAATATAAGGCTTAAACCAAGGACAAGACGAATTTTTTGCACATACTGTACGATACGGCACAAAACGATGTAAAAAATCTGACAATATGTTATTAAAGACTCCCAATTTTTCATCTACTGATGCACTAAACCAACAACTACTCCAGTCAACAGAATTCAGTTCACTGAACAATCTCCGAGTATCAATAGACTTGAAGTCCCAAAAAGAGAATTGTGTAGGAGTAAATGTTTTAGTCGCATTATAATCAAAAGTCACAAATAATAAGTCATGGTCAGACACAAACGAAATCTGCTCGAAAAACAAAACTTTACTCAAGTCAGAGACAGCAACTAAATCAAGAAGACTAGGTCGTACATTGTTGCTAAACCTAGTAGGCATGGAGTTATTTACAACACTTAAACCCGTCATAGTCATAAGGTCATTTAATTTAGCTGCTTTAGCAGAATTTAATAGGAAATCAATATTGAAATCGCCGAATACTGCAAGAAAATCAAACTTAACGGCAATAGGTAGAAGAGAATCAAAGAGAGGATCGCAGAAAAATATTTTGTTAGGCACAAGTAACTAAAATTTTGTAGTTGCCAGCAAGTACACGCACGCTAATGTGTTCAATTTCAGTTTCCATTGAGACAGACACTAATTGACCTTTTAAATGTGACTTACAGAAAATAGCCACTCCGCCACCTAATCTATGTTTCCTGTCATGTCTAAATAAATCAAAACCGTTCAAGGAAAAAAAAAACGCTGCTTATGTTATGATCAAACCAAGTCTCGGAAACACAAATGACATCAACTTTGGAGCCTTCAAAAACACTTCTAACATAATCTAATTTAAGGCCAGAGAGGCTTCTTGCATTAAAATGAACCATATTAACACCACACCGTTGACTCGAAAAAATATTGATAAGTGTTTTGTGATCCTGCATATTTAGTAGTTAATATTTTCAGCTTCCTGTCTAGTTCTGCGTTGTAAGATCTTACATATCACATTCCTAGAGTCGTGATCAGTGGAAAGATCATGGAGATTCAGCAACTTTTTAGCTTTAACACAATTAATGCATTTGACAATATCGCTTTTGCACTCCTTATGTGAATGCCCCACTTCACTGCATTTAGCACAAACATGGTCATTTTCTTTGCATACACTCGCCTTATGGTTAAAGCCCCAGCACTTATAGCACCTCATTACGTTTAAACTTTCATATATTATGTATCTATCCCATTTGATGTTGATTCGACGTTCTTTCATAAATTGCTTAAAAGCTTTGCCATCTATTTCAACAATCGCATTAAATGTTTTTTTATTTTTATAAGACTCATAAACTTTTAACACTTTAATATGTTGAACTATAATATTATTCTGATTTTTTATGGCAAGTACTAGGTCCTCATTTTCTAGCTTTTCACTAATACCCGAGATGAATAATTTGGGGTATCGAAGCGCAGGTGTTTCGATTATATATTGGTCACTTAATTTTTTTTAATGTCATTTGCAAGAATTTCACGTTCCTTTGAAGTAACACATTTAATAGTAACCCTGCCATCATTTTTAGCTCGAAAACCATTAACCTTCATGTTAAGTTCAGACGGATTAATTTTCATTTTTAAGTCTTTTTTAGTGTCATCACCTAACTGTTTCCTTATAGGTTTCACTGTAATAGGTACAGTAGATGTATTACTCGATTTAAGTTTTTCTGCATAAGATTCTTTCTTATCTTCACTTTTATTAAATTTTTTTAATAATTCAGAACACAATAATTTATTATCTTTTTTTAAATTATTCGACAAATTTAACATTTTTTCTTCAAGTGCCGTAAATTTATTTACGTATGCTTCTTGAACTTTCTTCAGAGCATTGATTCTATCAGAGTATTTAGCCTCGATAGATTTTAATAAACACTTAAGTTCATTTTCATTAACTTTCAATGCGTCTTTAAATTCATTTTTATATTCTTTAAGATAATTATTATTTTTTCCCACATTTTCATTTATTTCCCTAAGTGCAAAATCAACATTGTGAACATATTGCACACAGTCTTCGCACTTGAAATGAATCATAGGATTATTTA
Organism: Teleopsis dalmanni; assembly: GCF_002237135.1. Taxonomy (NCBI): domain Eukaryota; kingdom Metazoa; phylum Arthropoda; class Insecta; order Diptera; family Diopsidae; genus Teleopsis; species Teleopsis dalmanni. Next base: position 73,812,492 of record NC_051848.1, on the reverse strand, counting down.
AGCAATTAATATTAAATTGCTCTACACCAGAACATTTGGTAGCTGTGTGATATGCCTTGCCGCACACACCTGAACATATTAACCCAGTTTCACCGCGGATACCTCCACGACACTTGTGACACTCTTTCATATTAACAGTATTAGACTATTACACAATTAACAGTATTACACAATTACACAATATGAAATTTTTAAAAAAATGTGTGACAGATTAATTGTTTTACAACACTATACGCACTTAAGAATTTAATGCTGTCTCTATCAGCTGTTTACATGTGTGAAAAAAACAACACACAGAATTAACCGCGTTTTTATATTGAACTTTAGAAATTAATCTGTTGTCCCTGTCAGCTGTTTGAGTATTTTTATAAAGTTTTGCAAAGAGAAAATCAACGAAAATTGAAATAACGCGCACTATTTTCAATTTAATGTTTTATGTAGTTACTTTTTAGTTTGTTTTATTATTAAATAATAATTGTGTTTTTGTGTCAATAGCAAAACAATTCCCAAAAAAATACGTGTTATCTACTTGTTTTAAACTGCAATTTAAAATTCACCAAGACCGGCTTAAAAATACGTCCGTTCACTAGGACTAATAGTTGTTGTATAATAATTGTTATTATTTAATTATTTGTTTATATTTTAATTTAAGTTGTTAGTTATTATTTTTCATTCCGTTTTCGTGTTTTTTTTCAACAGTAGTTTATATATTTGGTGGTTTCCTAATTATTTAAATGGAAGGTTTTTCAAAAAGAAATGTTAGACGGTTATGTGCAAAAAAGAAAAGAGAACTGTTAGCATTACGCAATGTATCAGAAAACATTGATCCCAGTGTTAGTAATAGTAGTAGCTTAACGCAAGATGCAATTCAGGAGAATTTAGAATATTGCGATGATACAGGGAATACTAATAATACAATATCTGACATCAATGTAGGATTTGAACCCAAACATACAAAAATGGCTGAATATAATATTGAAAGTGAATTTAATATAAATAAATTAACATTGGAAGAACGATTAACCAGAATTAAAGAATCTGTGGGAAAAATTTCTCAAAATCAGGACGCGATACTCAAGGAGTTGAAATTAGTAAAAGGTAACATTACTAACATTACTAAATAAAATAAAATTATTTATGAGAATCCCTTTTTTTTTACAGAAAGTAACATTGACGTTATAGTAAAATTCCACACACTCATGAACATGATGGAAAAGAGAAGCGATACAGCAGTTTCTGATAACTGCTTTCCCATCAAGACGTTTGAAGAATTGGGGAATATGGACGCACTTTGTGCAACTAAAAGTGCTCAATATGTAAGTTTAATTTCATACAATCAAAAACTAAATATACAAAATTTTTGATTAAATTTTAATTGAATTACTTCGTTCGATTTATAAATTTTTTTCTTTTTGAAACCATTTAGGCTAAATTAATAAAATCCATTATTCAACCGGAGGGAATAAAAAAAAACTTACATCGAATCATCGATCGAACGTTAGTTCTGGAGTTAAATTATGATGGAATGGCACCAAAAAAGCATTTAAGGAATTTAAATTCTTAAATGCTTCAATATTCGGTATAAAAAAATTGATGTATATATATAAATAAATAAATAAAACTAAAAACTTATTTTTCTTTACAGAAGCCTTGCAAAAAGATGGCTATACAGAAAAGGAGTATATTTCGGATATACGAATAGCCATAAAGAATGTTAAAGGAAAGCACAGAATGGAAGAAAGCAGCAAATAATTTTTATTTATTTATATAATATTTATAATAATAAAAAAACAAATAAAAAAAACAAAAAAAAAATTAAAATCTATAATTATAATATCAATAAATATTGCTTTTGTAATTTTTATTTATTTATATTAAAAAAAAATTTATATTTATATAAAAAAAAAATTAAAACAAAAAAAATTATAATTTATAATATTGTAATTTTTATTTATTTATATTAAAGAAAAAATTAAAACAAAAAAAATTAATAATACTTATATTTAAAAAAAAATTTAAACCAAAAAAATTTATAATCTATTGTTTTTGTAATGTTTATTTATTTTTCTAATAAATTAAAACAAAAAAATATATTGTTTTTTAATTTTTTTTTATAAAAATTTATTTTAGAATAAATATATATAAAATGCAAGAGCATGCATTTAACATCCTTACAACCTACTGACTTCGTAAGCTACAAAAGAAGGTGACCACCTTCTTTGGAAGCAGGTCGTAAGGCTGAAAATGATCACCTCATATTTTGCGTGCACAAGCATCGCCCATGACGATTTAGTTTACTTTGTCATGCTTACAACATGCTTCCATCGTAAAGTGCATTTGGATTCGTAAACGAAGTTTTACGAATGTCAATTCCGTATTTCGTGCCGCATACCTTTTGCACTTTACCAAGTCATGCATGATTTCGGCGGCCAACTACTAATTAAAGTCATGGGAATTCGGAAAGGAACTCGTCATGATGACCGGCGAAAAGTAAGCATGATGTAAGGGAAGATAGCAGCATGACGGTCCCTACTGGGTAGTATTTTGTTGGGTTGCTTGTTTTTGTTTTTTACATTTGGTGTGTAGAAGTGTTCCATTAGAACTTCAAAGCAGATCAAGAGGCAGAAAAATTTTTTCTTTTGTACGCAAATCGAAATCTGAATATGTTGCATTGTTGCTTTTTTTTCATGAAGTTGTGAATTTAATATTGCTGTTTTTTTTTTGTATTTCTGTCTTGTGCAGTGATCGAAAGTATGTATTTAGAAATGTGTATACTTGTTTCATTTGTTCGGTTGCGTGTGTACTTTTCTATGCTTTTGCTCTATGATATTTGTTTGTTTTGCTTGTATGTTTTTTTGTTTTGGATTGTAGTTTTTTTTTATGAAATTTAGGAAGGTGTCTATTTCGCATGTTTTTATTATTTCTTTTGTTTTAAGCGCTGATATGCATGTGTGTCAGAATGTGTATACATTTTGTTGTTTTTTTTTTGTTTAATTGATTGAACATTTGACTATGAGTTGCGCGTAAATTTTTTAAAGCAAATTTGAAAAGATCGTTGTTTTTGTGCATCAAATAAATATATGCAAATTTGTAAGCAGTATATGTATGTGTGTATAATGTGTATGCAAATAATATAATTTTATATGTAATGAGATTATGCCTACATTTATGTTTTAAGAATTATTTTTATTGCTCAATACGATTTAAAAATTATAATAACAACAATGAGTAGTAATATGGTAATATCTAGTTTAAGAATAAAATTTTTGGACAAAGTCTTATGCTGGATGTATATTTGGTTTTGTATGTGCAATAATTTTTTATTGAATATTTATTAAATGGTTAATTGCGTACAATGTTTAATTTTTCCCTGTTATATACGTATATGTGTATTTTTATATTTCTGAATATAATCAATAATTTTAATAACTAATTTTTATTAATATCGTCTAGTGATAATATGCATGTATATATAAAATTTTTAAAATTATATATTTCAATATTTTGTAGCAATGTGATAACAAGACCAAATATACTTTAAAAATTTGAATTTCAATTTAGTTTGAATTTATTTGTTATAAATATTTGAGAAAAAAATTATCATGGAAAGCTGAGTAATGAGCATGCATTTAAGGGTGGTTTTGCGCAATTTTATTTTTTTGTTTTTTGTTTTAAGCGAATGTGTAAACATTTTGTTGTTTCTTTTTTGGTTTGACGATTCTACATTTGCTTATGCGAAGCGTGTGCATTTTTTTTAGCAAATTTGGCAAGATCGTTGTTTTTGTAAGCAGTATATGTGTGTACAACGTGTATGCAAATATAAGTACAAGTTTATCTTTATGCCTACATTTGTTTTTTTAAGCGATAATGTGCATATTGATACACATATAATCTGGAAATTCAATTATCAATTATAATTACTCTGTAATTGTAATTTAATTTGTAATTTAATTGATTTTGCACAGCTCTGACTGCCATCCACACCAAAAGCTCTTCCAACTTCAATAGTTGAAAAATATATAACCGTGAATAAAAAATTTATAGGAGTTCTTATTAGTATTATTGTGTAGTATGTTACATATATGTTATTATAAGTTATGATATATATACATATATATTATCATATATTTAAGACCTCAGTTTTAAATTATGTATTGACGGTATCTATGCTTCGGCAAAGTCAGAGATAGCATCTTTACTTGTTTGATTTTGTATTTATATATTTTTATGTATGATTAAAGTGCATTTCTATGAGACTAAGTAGACCGGTGAGAATGGCGTAGTAGAGCGCGATTGAAATAAAAGTTTAAAAATTGCGTTGTGCTCCTAAAGCGTTAAAAGCAGTCGCGCAAACACTTTCCTAAGTAACTTCATTTTAACGAAGTGAACACGGAGCTGTTGAATGTCAGGACAAAGGCGGTCCTCTTGTTCAGAAATTTGCATTGTGGCGCGGTTGCATGTGAGTGTGAACGTTTCAATTTGTTCATGTTTTACCGCCCATAAAATGTACCAAAATAATTGCTCAAGACAAAAGTAAAGAAATTGCAAAGTAAATAAAAACAAAATAAAATGAAATGAAAACAAAAGCAATAAAGAATAACGCGGATAAGTGCATCCTTGTGATATTCGAGGAAGAAAAAAGCTCGAAACGCAATGCAAATAAGCGAAGATTTGCTTCAGTTTTAATGAAATAATTACGGCGTTCACGCTTCGCAGGAGTGCAGGAGTGCAGAACATCTGAACTGTAAGAAAAAATGTTTTAAATACAATAAATAATAAACATTTTGAATAATTTGGCTTCTATCAGGAATGGCAGCAAACCAGAAGTTAACCGAGTAATTTGCATAAGCCGGCTTTGTTTTCGTCCTTAATATGGCATCATGTGTTCGTCGTCAACAAAGGCGTCGTATGTACTTTCAAAGGATACACGCTGGCAAGGAGCCTTGCGAAAAATGCATAAAATTAATTACTGCATCATGCCGGCTTAAATTGCATTTGTTTAAATTTTTAATTAATTGTATTTATACAAGTAAGTGTAACAAAAGAGTGCGTAGTAGCCATCGATTTTACTTACTCTAATGAGTTCATTAGGGCCAGAAGTGAAAGTGACATAAAGTAGGGCAGTGTAGCGGACATTATATGAATATCGTATTTATTTCACTTTTTTTTTTTGCAAAAAAAGTTGTATCCCACTTTTAAGGTTCGCAGTTGCCTAGAGTTAATGCTCTGCTTTCAGAGTTCTGAAACTGGAATTTTTAATGTGTTCATATGTATATTTTTCAATCAACATTAAAAGAGTCGGTACATATAAAGTAACAAACTTTAGTTTTTTATTAAACGCCACAACATTTCAATTGAAAATTTTGACAAAAATGGAGCTAAGATTTAATATATATCTATAACTCTTTATACCGAAATGTCACAAGCAACTGCAATCCGTGTTTATATCATTAATAATAGAAGAAAAATAAAATTACTTTCTCGCCGTTCGTTTTAGGAGGCAGGAGGAAGTAAGGGGGAGGCTAAGACATAACTCAGTCTACAAACAATTAAAATAAAATAATTTGAAATAATAAAAAATGAAAATAAATTTCCGTTTAGTGTTACTTGAACGAAATAATTAGCTCTGAAATTAACTAAAGATGTGAAGGAATCCAATGAAGGAGCTGAACCTACTGATAGAGAAATTGGCATCCATTAGTCGGCGCCATGGATTTAGGATCAACATTTCCAAAACAAAAGTTTTAACAACGATTCTAGGCTTCTTGGTAGTAGATAAACTTAACTACTTAGAATCCCTTACAACTAAAACTGACGGCAGCTCTGAAGAAATTAAACATCTTATACCAATGGTAAGATCTGCAATAACAAAACTTATAAAAATATGGAAAGATATATAACAAAGACTATAACGAAATCTACGAAGCTTCGTTTTCTAAACGCCTTGTTGTTTCTACTTATGCAGCCGAAATATGTACCATGAAAAAATTGGATAGACAGAAGATTGAAGCTTTCGAAATGTAGGTTTATGGAAGAGTGTTAAGTATTCCAATGTCTCTGTACTTGAAGAAATAAATGTAAAGTCCAGGCTTATAAAAATGTTGCCCAAGCCATATATAGCGAAACGACCAGGAAATTTTAAACAACTGGTTCTAGAGTTGGTCCATGCAAAAAACTTCGTGATATATAGAGGAATTCATTATAGACAGCAATTCGTTATAGTAAGGTTCGCTATAGAGAGGTTTGACTTTATAATAATATATATTCACATGGTGTATATATTTATATGAATACATGTGTAGGTTAGGTTAAGTTATACCGGCGATACTTAAGGGAAACTCAGGGTTTTAAACCATCTAGAATATTACTTGTGTAAGTAATTTTAGGCTTTTGATGCTCATGGTTCGATTCTAAGAGAGACGATTCAATATATTATTTAAATGTGGAAAAAATGTGCTACAATTTCTGCACATTTAATAAAATTTTAAATAAATATTTATTATATATTTTATTTCACATAATTTAATTAATTATTATTTATTTTTCTTTCAGGTAAGTGCATGAGTGCAGTTCAATTCGTAGGTAGTAAGGTAAGCTTAGCGAAGGGGGAAATATGAAATCAAATGAAGAATTTATGCCTTAATTAAATGCTGTTATTTCACGTTAATCAGAAACATTTTAATTTTCAATATAAATTAAATTAGTTTAATTAAAAACACCATTTCATTACACATAACTACAGGGCGTTAAAATTATGAGTATTATTATAATAATTTTTTGTATTTTTATTGAAGTAAATAAATCCTTTTTATAATTATTTCGGTAATTGGATGAAATCATGGGAAATGAATAAATTAAAATTTTTAATGTGAATAGATATAAAATTACACTATATTTCATAGAATATTAAATTGAATTATAGAAAAACAAATTCATTTCGTCACAACGTCACAAAATGATAATTTTTAACATTTCTAACTTGTAGACTTATAAGAATATTCTATATACCTTCTGCTGAAAAAGTACTCGGATTTTGTAAATAAAACACACCATTTTATATTTCATTCCAAATTTATTTTATCTCCTTCAAAATATGCTCCTTCTGAAGCGATATTTATATGCCAACGCTTAACCCAATCTTCCATACATTTTTCGTAGGCCCGTGAAAGTGTGGCTTTTAGTTCCTTCAGCAAATTCTCTTTTACCGATTCAATCGACTCAATACGCTTACCACGAAGGGGTAATTTGAGTTTCGAGAACAGGAAAAAGTCGCACGGATCCAGTGGTGCTGTGTTTGATCATAAAATTGCGTACAAGAAGAATTTTCCATAGTAAAAATTGCTAAATGCACGTGAGGTGATTTCACATAAACAGCTGCTGTAAATAAATTAACAGATGGCGCTCAAATTTGTACCATATGTCAAGAAAGGGTGCACCAACATAACAAAAAAAGTTTTTAAAAAAGGTATATTACTTAAGGAGTAGTTAACAAACAACAAAATCCGGATACTTTTTGAGCAGAAGGTATCTATATCTATATGAATATAGTTTGGTTCTTCAAGAGATTAATCCAACTTTCAAAAAGATGACATATATATTACATTTTTACACAAATTTTTAAAAATTTTACTACTACCTAATATTAACTTTACTCTCCTGTTAGAGACTTTCAAATTAAATTAATTAATATAATTACAAAGTAAATTTCGCACATGAACTGTATGTAAACTTTGAGAATTTGGATTCAACTTTTTGAATGTTTCAAAAACTTGTAAGATTTTTGTTTGGCAAAATAACAACAGTAAATTTGAAGAGACTCAAAGACATCGCAGGTTGAATGCCAATAACTTAACAATATGCATGCCATGGAAATATCCTTCAGATAAAAAAGTATCGAACAATGGCAAGCAGCGAAAGGCAGAAGTGCAACAATGCAATAAGATTGTCAGGATAAAAACTCTTGTGCTCTTCCATTGTTATAACAAGTTTCTGACTTGTATTAAGGAATGTGTCCCTGAGACAACCATTGACACCGAAGATTCTGTAAAATACAAGGACAGAATATATAAAGAAAAAAGGCAGCCAGGAATTTGCTTATAATACTCTATAAATATTCACATACATACATAAATACATACTAATAATACATACATTGTGACCGAAAAGCTTTCGGAAATTCTCATTTAAAATTCGCGCGCTGTATATTTTTCGATATTTTAAGTTTATGTAGTTTGGCAGCACTGTCCTTAATTACTATGCCAAAATGAGCGCGATCTGTCGGACAGTTCGTTTACGGCAGCTGTTGAAACCAGTTCACCTCAGTAGTGCGTTGCGAAAAAAACAATGGAAAAAAATATTGAACAAAGAGTTTGCATCAAATTTTGTTTTTCGAACGAAATTTCGTGTGCAGAATCGTTGCGAATGCTACAAAAGGCTTATGGGGAATCAGTTTTATCGAAAACTCAAGTTTATGAGTGGTACAAAGCCTTTCAGGACTGTCGTACGACCGTCGAAGACATGCCGCGTTCTGGACGACCTTCGACCTCTACCACCGACGAAAACATTGAAAAGGCAAAGGAAATCGTGTTCAAAAATCCTCATGTGAGTGTTAGAGAGATAGCACGAGAGCTAGGCATCGGTCGTGAGATGGCTCGTTTGATTTTGGTGGACAATTTGTGTATGCGACGTGTCAACGCCCGGCTTGTTCCGATTCACCTCAATTTGTTCAACATTATCAACGATTTTAAGGCCAAACATTCAATAAATACCATCGAACAGCCACCGTATTCACCTGATCTTGCACCGTGTGACTTTTTCCTGTTTCCCAACCTCAAATTACCACTCAGAGGAACGCGTTTTGAATCCATAGAAGACGTAAAACAGAATTCGCAGAGGGAACTCAAAGCCATACCGGAAAGCGCCTATAAAAAATGTTTTGGATGATTGGAAGAAACGTTGGCCATTTGTGTATCGCTTCTAATGGAGCATATTTTGAAGGAGATAAAATAAATATTGATGAAGATTAAGAATTTTGCGTTTTATTTAAAATTTCCGGAAACCTTTCGGTCACAATGTACTTATATATGTATATATATAATTATTTTTGTATATATAAACGAACTTACACTTAAGTCAGTTACAGTAACAGTTGTCATCTCTGCAAAAAGCGCATAAAAAATCGTCTCGTAGTTGGAATTTTATTATGCTTATTTCCGTTGAATAAATTTATTTTTTATTTTTATTTTTATTTTTTATTCTATTAGACATTGTATTAAAAAAAACATGAAATATGATATTTCACATTACTATTTCAGTATTTTAATTTTTTTTGTTTTGTGTTTATAATGTTAATTTCAAATGAATTAAGCTTTTCTTTTGGCTTAAATAGTTCATTTATACATCAGGACTCAATGATAATTACAACAATAAGGACAAATGATCATTTTCTGCACACAGAAGTTGAATGACTTAAACGTCTATTAAGTTTTTCCAGCATTACTTGTGCTAAATCGGATTACAATTAAGTTTTATTATAAGTCTACAACTAACACACTCACAAGAGATGGGAAAGCAGGGATGAGGACTGCAATCATTTTATAGTGATGTTTTCAAAATGGAAAGTCGTTTCGGTACCAGAGTCTATTCTATACTACAAGGTATATATTATTTCTAACATCTTTGCGATTCCATCCTAATATTTCAAATATATACCTATATATGCGATTTTAAGAGCCTTAAAAATAACTCAGATTATCAGATGACTATAAAAGCTTTTCCGCTCTTTTACATATCGTCTAAATTGCATAGTTCATGAGTGTAGAAAAAATATCAACGAACACGCTGCTGACCAGAATCTCTCTTATCAGTTCAACTCCCTATCGATCAAAGATAAGAGTTGTTCATAAAAAAGTCTGATTTATGAGCATTTTTTAAGACAGAACCATAGTAATTGATGGAATTTAACCACATCAACCTTAAGGAGTGATATGAGCTGAATATTCCTTATCAGTTCATGTGCCTACCAATAATGAAAAAGGACTAATTTATGATCAGTAGTGATCATAAATGACAGATTTCAAGAAACAATCAAACCTCACCCTGGAAAACATGTTGTCCCACTGTCCAGGGCTATCTAGATCCTTGCTTAAGCATATGATTACACTATTCTTTAACACACTCCGGTACACGTTCGGTAGGCTTATAAGAATTTAATCCTCCACTATATACATAAATATATATATGTGTGTAAACTATTTACTATGCATTGATTTTAGCTTAATTATATACGAGTAAGAATATACATCTTTTTTAAATGAAGAAGAAATGAAGCAGGGTTTTCAATCAACTGTCTAAACTGTCCGAGAGTGGAAGTTATTAGACGTTATAGAAGAAATTAAAAACAGGATAAGATGCTAAATTTATAAAGCAATTTATAAAAAGCAATTTATAAAGCAGAAAATACTTACTTAACATATAACAAAATAAGTTAATATGTTCTGCTAATGAAGAAGAAAATTTGAGAATTTTTGTTATTGTCTATGAGCTGCATTGATATAAGTATGCTGTCCCGTTAATGTGGGATTTGAGAGTTTGGGAACTTTTGGTCTATGTTCTGTAAATCTATCTTATTGTAAAAACCATTAATTTTTTAGTTTCTCCATAAAAAATCAGCAATTTGAAAGATTTGCTCACAAAATTTAAAATACTTTTTGAGCTTAGCTTGATTTATCATTTGCTCTTCAGATTTAGTTACCGATTTAAGTAGGTGCAATGATAACGAATTCCTTTAGATTTTTTAGTTTTTTAATTGATAAAAGATGATTGTTCATAGCAACAGTAAGATCTTTGTTTATTATCAGGTATCGTGATCCAATATTTTTAAGCTAGTTTTTATAAATGCTGGTTAATAATAAAGGAAATGTTCTGTGTTGAACACATTCTCAGACAAGATTAAATAAAAGTCATATAATGTCTTATACCTTCAAATGCTGATTAATAATAAGGAAAATGTTCTGTGTTGAACACATTCTCAGACAAGATTAAATAAAAGTCATATAATGTCTTATACCTTCAAATACTGATTAATAAAAAAGATAATGTTCTGTGTTGGACACATTCTCAAGACAAGATTGGCATGTCGGATCTGTGATGACAACCACTACAGATGTCTACCTGTGTTATGCCCTGTGATGTCTCGGAATATGTGCCCTTAATTGATATATGAATTGAAAAAAGTAACAAACCTTCACTGAACATTATAACTTCCAGAGTTAAGTAATACAATTCCTTAAAAAACTTTGTTCTATATTTTTCTTTATATTCGTATCAGATCCAACCAATTATTTTTATGTAAGTATATACATATTTAACACACCTGTCTTTGTCTGTTTTTGAGGTTTTTTTACTGAACTTTACTTCAACATTGAGAATCTTATTGTTAGCAGTGGAACTACTGATGAGCCTTCATACCTCCACTCATCCATGCATTTGACATTTGCATGCAAAAGTAAAACACCCAGTGTAGCCAGCACCAGAATCCAGCACTCTTCACAAGTGCATGCTATATGTGGTGAAAGTACTTTCTACGTCATAAACAGCAACAGTAGCACTAACCTAATAAGCATTTCAGTCAGAACTCTCCGAAAATTTTCCATAACGGCAAGAAAAATAATGTGAATATGTGGAGTATATTTGGGTCTGCGTGTCGGGGGATTGCGCTATTTTTCGCTTTCCGCACATTCAAAATATTTTTCTGGTTATTCCAACAAATAGAGGACAAAATAATGTACGCTGTTATGTATATACAATAAATATAGGATATGATTTTTTTCACATGACATTTCGAATATTTTTATGCAATGCATATGCAAATATTTCGCTCATGTGAGAACGCAGTAAAGCAATCCATTTTTTTCTCGGAATTGTTGTCAATTTCCTATTATTTCCTGATTTTTATCAGGTACGACTGCTGTCATTGTCAATATTTATATGCATGTGTACATTAAGGGATATGGATTTTGCCCTGCAAACAAAAGGCAAGGGAAATGGTTAATAAAATTATTATTAAAAAATCAGAATATTGCATATCAAAATATTCGAAGTTTTAAAAATTTAATTTTATGCAGTTTTGTTGTCTGTGAAAATAACGCTCAAATAAACTATGGGAAGGGGTAACGAGGTGTTATAATGTATATGTTTCATTTATTACTTAATTATTTCATAAGTATAATAATTATTGACATAAGTTATGAGTCATTTCATATTTTAATATGTTATAAAATTTATTAATGAAAATGAAAGTTTGAATTTTCTGGAACCAGAAGTGTTTGCTCTATGATCCCTAGCTTGATGAGGGAATGGCTTTCTAACATGTAACGTTGCGGTAATATAACCTCAAAATTTGTCAAATTTTTTGTTATTAGTAAGATTATTTGTTCTTAAAGTAAGTTGTTCAGATATTTTCATTATACTGGAACGAACTCGGTCATCAGAGCCACCATTAGCGAAAACAGGGTGCACTACAAGGCATTCTCAGCTTATTGCATGCATAGCCAATCCACAGTAATAAGGCATTCTCAGAAATAAAAGAGTTTGTGTGTGAAGAAACTGGATCCTATGGATTTTTTATTATAGATAATTATTTTTATTAATAATTATAATAACCATTGCAATTGTGAAACTATAGTCGTAAATATAATCAAGCCTTTCGTTTTTGAAAAAGTTTTTATGAAAAAGTTTTATTTTAAAATGACTATTGTTATTTAAATTAAATAACTTTTGGTTTTTAAAAATATTTTAATTTTTTTAATTGTAATTATTTTTTATAATTAGAATTTTACTTATCTATGACATGAATTCTATTTTATAACGAAAGCAGGTAACATTGAGAAAATTTCAATTCAAAAAATTTTGTATTGAATCAAGTTATTTGCTGAGCTGGGGATATAACTATTTCAGACATCCATTCAAAATTATTAGTCAAAATACCTCTTAAACCATAATTTCTTACATAATTTTTGGACAAAAATTGAGTTTTTAATTCAAATTTTTTTTTATGTACAACTGATAACGCTAAACAAATATCATCAGTGTTGAAAGGATATATCTAATAGTTTAACTGTTCATATATTTTGTAATTCTTAGAGAGCACCACATATCTGTTCTGGATACCACCAAATATAACAATAATATTTATTGGCTCAATGGAACATATATGTATATGGACTGCAAATATATTAAATTAAATCTGCCAATTTGAAGCTGTGGTCTTTCATATTAACCACAAAGCCAATGCACATGCTATTTTCGTATAATCCACAGTTACTCGTACTTAAATTTCCTTAATTATATAAATTATTGTTTTTTTTTATTTCCTGCCTTGACTACAGTATTCGATTACACACAAAACTCTTTAAACTGGTTTACATAATATAACAATCGTGCATATTTATGATAAATAATAATTTATAATAGTTAATTAAATTTATATAGCTGTGGTTTATGCTTTATTGTTGTGTAAAAGTGAATAATTAAAATTGAGAAACTTGAATTTTAGTTCAGATTGGCATTATTTGTTTGATTGTTATTCATTCAAGGATCTGTTGATCCTCAGCGGTACCTAATTGAGTAAAACATCGAAGTAGATTTTGAAATCAACATTTAATTTTCATCGAATTTAAAGAATACTTAACAAAGCTACTAAGCATTTTTTTAAAAAAAATTTTTAAAGCGGGATTAAAAGAATTTTGAAACCCTGTGTGGTTCTAATATATAGGTATATAGTGTGTTATATGGGCGTTCAAACTCAAAATTTGAATAACACAAATCAAGTCTTCATTGGCATTGTGTGTTAAAACGCTGGTCCACTGTTCAATTTAGTTACTAAAAATGTTTTTTAAATGTGTGAAACAGCTGTATGGTCAATAAATTAATTTTATTAGAAGTCAATTTTTAAACTTTGAATTAGTAAAAATTTTTAAAAAGACTTCCATTTTTTTCGAGTTCAGCATTTTATATTCGTGGTGGCAAAGGAATAATATAATATAATTTTATTAAGTCTATTGAATATTGCATTAGACTGTCCAGACTTTGTATCATCTGCTGTACTTTCTTTACCTTTCTGAAAATGTTTAACCGTATCGGCGCCAAAGATCTTTTTTAACATTGGAATATTTGGCTGCACTTAATTATTTATTAAATATTCAACAAAAACTCACAGATCCGATAAATTTCCATACAAATAATCATTAAACGCACTAATTTAGATTTTGATCAAACTAACTATCGCAACTGCCTGAGAGATACTGCCATATACTTTAGTGGCAGTGCAACCAACACACAAAAAAAAATTCTACTCAATAAGCAAGATATAGCGTACAGAGTTTTAAAGTTTTTTTTACTTTCAACAGGTTCTTTATATCCAAATTTAATTGAGTACTATTTAATTTTGCCACTAAGGTCATCTGTATTATTATTACCATTTCTCTTATGTTATATGACTATTTCAGACCACATCTAATAATTTATTTTTCTTCTTCATATCAAAATAAACTGTTACCATTGAATGGTTTATAATAATAATAATCATAATATTACAATCAATTTATCAACACCCATTTTTCCCAATAATTTCTGTAATAATAAAATACTTTTTTCCTTCTCTTTTTATGAAGAACATATTTTGCAAATCCACGACATCATCGCTTAAATTCTTGAAGACCCAAATAATACGATATTCTTTGAACTAAATTGCATCAATTTTATTTGACGATAACAATAAAAATATTCGTCCAGAAAATAGTCTCAACGGAATGGCGAATTTGTGAACACAATGTATTTCAATGAATTCCTCAAAAAATAGGTAACCTCATTAGGACTCCGAAGTGCAACCCCACAACCCCTGCTCTCGAATATGTTGTCGTGTACTTGAACTTCAAAAAGAATAGCAAAAGGAAATTCACATAAAATTGATATATGCGTTGAGGAAGGTGTTTTAATGTGCTTTGATTCCGTGTGTAACGAGGGGCTCAGGTTAAGTGTTTCCACTTGAGTGATGAGAGTTTATTCAAGTTAAGTGCACATAATCGCTGGAGCACATGTGAAAGGGAGATATGCGTACCGGCACAAATGTGTGGCTAAGTGTCGGTAAAGGGTTAAAGGCTCTGAGTGGAAGTGTGAATAAGTATGTGTCAAGTGAAAATGTAAAAATGTGTTTCTCATTTATTGCGTTACTTCAATTGTTTTATTTTAATTTGAGTTCATAATTTTTTATTAATCGTATATGCTTATAGGTACTTTAAACATTAATTTATTTTTAATTTTGACTTAAAAAAAATTTCTTTTTTTTTGAATTATAAATATGATGATGATGATATAAATTAAAATTTTATTTTCGAAACAATTTTTAAATAATTGTTAATTAAATAAATTTTATAATTTGATAAAAAATTTATTTTAAAATTATTTTAATTATTATAATTAAAAATATTCATTTTTTAGATTTATTAGTTTCATTGACCATTTGATTAAAAACTATAATATATTATTTATATTTAAACAAATTATATTTTTATATATTTGTTTAAATATAAATAAAAATAAATTATAATTTTTAATAAAATAACCAATTAGCCCGCTCAAAAAATATTATAGAATTATAGAATAAAATACATTAATTTCATTGTTTTAAAATAACTGAAATTTTTTATGATAATATAATTAGTTGAAGATTGTTTTTTTTTTTTAACTTTTTTAAATATATTACAATATTATTATTATGTTGAAGCTATTTGATCCAGTGCACTTGAGTACTTTTACTCTTTATTTACTCAAGGTATCTTCAAAACCTCTCCTTACGCCTTGACTGGATTATTGTTTGTTATTATATATATATTATTATTATTATATATTTTATATTATATATTAATATTATCTGTTGCTTTTTCACCCAATTTTAATTATCCAAATCATTATCGTGGATTTGCCCATGTTGCTTTTGAAATAATGTGATGATTGCTTTTTCATTTCTGTAAGAAACTATTCCGTATGAATTTATCCAAAACACAGTAGATAAATTCTTGGATAAATTGTCTAAGTGCGTTTGTGATCATTGATCCTCTTATTTACTACATCATCACATCATCACCTATATTACATACGGTTGTTTCTTATTTATTTCTTATAATATTATGAACTGATGAACATTTTGATAATGTATTCTTGATACCTATTTACTCTTTCTTAAAGCACTTCCTTCATACTTCTTCCATATCTTCTGGAATTATCTTCCATATATTATCAACATCAAGCAGGAAATAATAGTTAGGTTAGGTTAGGTTGAAGTGACGGTTCTGTGTCCTCAAATAAAAGTTCATTTATTACATATTCTATTTCCTTTGATAATCGCTGATATAACTAATATTTATTAGTTAAGTTCTAATTTTTTAGATGAATAATCGATTAAATTTTTTAAATTATATTCATGCGCACATTTTTTATAATTATTTTATTAAATAATTATTATTTCCATTATTTTCACGATACTATTTTATTTGTATTACTTTAAAAAATTTCATTGTTTTTCAATTTAGACATGTGTATTTATTAAAATAAAACTTTTATAACTTAATAGATTTTTATATATAAAAAATAAGAAATTAACTTGATTAAACTATATCTTATATCGAATATATCCTTCTAGCAGGGCGGAACCAATTTAATATCTAATATTGCTTATTTACAAGCTTCTTTGCATTTTTCATCATCTTCACAAATATCGCATAATTTAGACTTTGACTCATAGTAGTCCGTAGCTTTCTTGCTGGTATCGTAGTAATCGTATAAGACAATAGTCGCTGGTTTCTGTAAAGCAACTGGGAAGGCTTTTACAGCTTCAACTGGCACACATTGCTCTTCGGATTTGTGCAAACTCTCGAAGTAAACCACAATAACTGTATCGTCCTTTTTGGTTTCAATTTGCTGAAATGGTAAGATGAAAATAGTTTCAATTAAAAGCTACTTCATACAAATATGCGAATAAGAGCTTTAATGATGACAATAAACAATATTCTAAGTATACTTTATTCTAAACATTTCTTAAGAGAAACTCCTCTCTTTAATATATATATCAAATACTACTTACACGAACTCTCTTCACTTTATTAATCTCTTCAAAGGTTTCCTTTTCAGCTATATAGCCAGAAGGTAGTTCAACTTCCAATATAGCCATATTCGAAGCATCTCCTTCACCAGTGTATTCAACGCACACCTGCATTTCTAATTTGGAAGGTGGTGCATTCGGGTGCTTATTGGTTTTTATAACAAAGCTTGGCTTCTTGTCTTTCTCCAATATATTATATTGATAAGAGACTTGCACCAGTGCGGTACCTTTGCCATTCAATTTAAAGTCGATGGCATTGGTTTTGGGTGGCAACTGTAGAATACAGCAAGAATAAAGATTATTTATAATTTTTAGTTTGCACTTCAATTCACTTTAACTTACTTCAACAATTTGCATGAGTACAGAGTTGCCTTCGTTTATTTTAAGGGACTCCAGTTTTTCCTTATCACCTTTGGCTTTTATGCTGACATCAGCCTCTGCAGGTGAATAATTGTATTTGATTGCAAACTCTATCATGGCTTGTAGACCGACAACAGTGTCCTGGGTAGAATAGAAGCCACCATAGCTGTTACGTTGCGCTACAAGCCATCTAAGTATTGGTAGAAGGCTCTCGCTAGTTTCGTTTTCGGATTGCAATAAGTTCAGGAGCATATATGCAGTGTTTTCCACATCACTGCTGAATGACCAACGCCATAAATAAACTGGGTCAAATGAAGTTTTATCGTCTGACCAATGAGTAAATCCTTCTTCTGTTTTGGCTTTATCCTTTAGTTTCGCTGTATGTTCCTTAGACATTGGGTGCTTAGCCATTAATAAGGTATACACAATTATTACTTTTGAACGTAAATCTTCGGCTGCATCAAAATTATCCAATAAATATTTTAGTCCCTTGTCAATAGCAGCCTTGTACTGGGCTGATGCTTTCTGTAATAAAATGTATATAAAATTTTAAGAATATAGAAATTAGTTCATCACTTCATTTACTTACTTCATTGGCGAAGAAAGCCAACAATACATTGGCAGTCAGTGATACATGTCGTTTTTGATGATTGAAGAAAAGTTCACCGGCTTCAAGGAATGTACCATTTTCCGCTTGTTTGCTCGCTAAATATTTAAATCCATTCTCAAATAGTTTTTCATCAACATTGATAAGGTCCGTTGTTTTATTTAACGATCGAAGCACATAAGCAGTGAGCCAAGTTGAACCGTTGACTGGATGTTGGCTGTTTTCCCTTGGGCCAAATGAACTAAATGAGCCATCAGAATGTTGGAACTTGAGTATATTCTGATAACCACTTTGCAAGCCATTAAGGATTTTGTATGATAAAGCAGGTGTAAGTTTGTTTATGCTCTGTGGAGTAATATTTATAAAAATATTTTACTTAGTGAAAAAATACTAATTAAATCACTTTCCATACGCACCTTTAAGTAACGATAGACTAATATGTTAGGTACCATTTTTGATGTTGTTTGTTCACCACAACCTTGTGGCAAGCGTACCAAATTCTCTAGATTATTCATGACTGGACCCAATAAATCACCAACAACTGCAAATTCTGTATGCTGCGATAATGGCACAATTTCTTTTGGCAGATCTAGCTCTAAAGTTTCCTTAAATTCATCTCCATTTTTCAAGTCCACAAGGTATGCGCGATTCTTGTATTCTGTGATACCTTCAGGCACCACTTTCAAAGACTTATGCACAGCATCTCCAGCAATGGGTGAGATGGCAGTAAATTTAAGCAATATGTTACCAACTATTTTGGGGCGTATCATAAACGAAGCGCCGGCTGCAGAGTTGCCATCTACACGTACTGTAGCTGTACGTTTCTTATCATTTATGACTTCATTGGAAACTTCAGTAAATTCGAATTCGTCATCAACATTATCAAGTGTTATGGTAACATCGAGATCTTTTTCCAAATAATTAAACACTAACGCTGGCACATTAATCACTTCACCTAAAATCAAAACAATTAAAATCTAGTTTTTTTTTTAAGTGTAACAGTTATCTTTACGAACCTCGTTTAACTGAGTAGGGTAATCTTATCGCTACGAAGAATGGCTGGAATGTTGTTATTTTTGTTTGGTCTTTGGTAACGGCGAGTCCCTTCTCATCATTAAGTGCAAAGCCTGAGAGTAGCCACTTAGTAATAGTGTGGGGTATTTTTTTTGTGTACGTGAATTCATCAGAATCAGTACTAGAGAAAGAAAAAAATATTATTGAGTATTTTATGATTATAAATGCTTATTTTTTTGTTTTATATTATAAAAAAAAAATTAATTTTTCTTGTACTTATAGCATATACGTACCTATTAATATTGTCGAATATCCAGGTTTCAGAAAAGTCACTTCGTACTTGAATATTGCCTCCACCACTTTCAGGGGCTCCAAATCCAGCAATAAAAACAGGTGATGCAGCTGCTAATGGTCCAGGTGGTCCTTTTCGCATTGATGTTTTTGTTGAATGAGAGAAAGACATAGGTATATCATGCTGCACCATATCACTTCTAAATGTTGAAATGGTATAATCTGGTTCTGTCCAATTGTATTCGTAATGTGCATTCGTTAATGTCACAACACCAGAAGATTGTCCCGGATAGTATGAATAACCGCCTTGCCAAGGTGTGTGAGTATTGTAATTACTCAAACGCCATTGGAAATCGCTTGCAGTAATATCATTATTGGAACCAAGTAGAGTAACACTCTGATCTATGGCTAACAAACCAACAAAAGAATTTGCTGGTGTTTTTATCTTTAAAGCGACATCATCACCAGGTTTTGTTTGTTCAACTGCCGTAATTGTTATCTAAAATATTGAAGAACATATATTACTAAACATTATTTATTTTGCATTCAGAAAAAATACTTCATTTTGTAGTTTTACTGCTGTACGAAAAGATGTCTCCTCATGATGATAATTGCCATGCTCATCTACATAGTAGACATAAATTTTAACCCAGGGAGCCATAGAAAATGTTGTCGGGAAGGTTATATTGTACTCTTTCGGTTTATTGGGTAACTCTATGCGTTCACTGTGCAAAATGTTTCCACGTCCAATGAGGTTGTAGACAATATATGACAAAGGTTCACTTGAGTTCACAGTTACAGTTGCTTTGTCGCCGATCTCGTAACTATTTAAATGAGTTTATTACAAAATAACTACATTGAAAAACTTGAATAGATTAATAGATTAGATTAAACAAAAGAAGTAATGTACTTCATTAGTTGTGCAGTTGTGAAGTTGTTCGATAAGATCACAGATATGGGAAGATGGAAAGCTTATTTCATCTATAAAACATATACGTATATATACGAATACATTTTATTATTATTTAGAGTTCGAAAAAATTTTTCGTAATAAATTAAATTATAGTTATTTATTTAATATTATAAATTCAATTCAGAAACGTTATTTAGCATATATATAATATACTTATTATTTTTATTACTATTACTTTAATTATTATCATCATTATCATATTTCTGTTGGTTGTTTTTTAATTTAGCTACACCCCATCTTTTTCTTTGTGTATCTTTTGCTTAGATAATATATTATAAAATATATTAGTAATATAATTATTATTACTATTACTATTATTAGTACTATTATCATTATTATATTTCCCTTGGTTGTTTTTTTAATTTAGTTACCCCCCATCTTTTTGTGCATCTTTTGTTTTTATATTATTATTTTTATCTTTTTCATATATATATACCATACTTTTTATGTAATTATTATTATTAGTATTACACTATTTTTATATAGCAAAAATATATATACAATATTTTTGTTAAATTAATTTTTTATGAAACTAAAAATATTGAAAAATTGCAAACGTTTTTTGAATTCTATATATATATATATATATATATATTATATATTATATATTATATATTATATATATTTTTTCTATATAAAAATAGTGTTATACTAATAATAATAATTACATAAAAAGTATATATATATATGTTATATATATATTAAATAAATAAATTACCTATATTTTTTCTCATCATATATAGTACGCAGTCTAAAATAGTCTTTAGGTTCTTCATTCGGTACTGTAGGTGTAAATTCTTTAGGCTCTCTGTATTGATAAGCTGTGAAAACATTTCGTTTTTCTCCCGCATATTCAATTTCCATTTTGAAGTGATGAGAATAACCATTATACTCAGCTAATGATGGTAATACCACAACAAAATTAACAAAGCTTGTATCATTAAGACGACTTGTAAATGTGAAAGACTTTTCATTATTAACAGGATTTGGCTCAATTGGTTTGTCCTTATCTTCATTCCAATAGGTTTTTTCCACATTTTCTGTATATGTAAGTTTCACTTCAGATTTGGTATCCTTCAAAGGTGAATTGTCAACATAAGACAATCGAAATATTATTTCAGTTTCTTTATCAGGATAGAATGTGGAACAATTTGGGTAATTAACACAATTCATGAAATATCGGTAAGGATATAGGAAAGAGTTAGCAGTGCCATTAATTTTCACACCAGTAAAGTTCTCTTCAACAGTTGCGAAAATTTTAAAATAATATGAGGACAATTTTTGTGGCATATAGGCCCCATACTCTTTCACATTAAAATCGAATTTTGCTTTGCCTTTAACCATATCAGTTGTTTTGATGAGTTTTGGTGCGGGAACCACTTCTTTCTCTGAACCATAAACATTATTATCCAATTCACAGACGAGGGTAACCTTGGCATCGACGGGTTTGCCGTAAGTGTAGCTGTTAATAGAAATTTCTTTTTTTTTTAATTGCAATATAAGAAAATAAAAATAAAACCATTTTTTCTATTAACAGAAAAAAATAAATATAAATAATAAAAAATAAAAGTATATTAATAATTAATAAAATATTAATCATTTTATAAGATTAGCGAAAGTTTTAACATCGAATAAAATATTAATAAAGAAACAATAAGAAAAAATATTTGATTACAGAAAAGGAACTAAAGTAAAACGCAACTAACAAAAACATGAAAGACAAGAATATAAAAATTATATATATAAAAATTAAAAAAAAAAAATAAGTAAATTAACAAAATTAAATTAAATCAAATAAAATAAAATGAAGAAGTAATATATGATCAAAAATCAAAATGGTATAAATTATATATATACCCATGTATATTTTAATCATATACATACAAGTACATTAATACGTATATATTTATATAAATATACTATATGCATATTATTGGACCTATTCTATGCACTTGACACATTTGTCAAATTCTTTAATAAAATTCTTGATTTTTATATAGCAGAAAGCTTTCTGGTATTCTGGACACATCCTGACAAATTTCAAATCTCAAGTACCTGGTGCTTCTCACCACCCTATGGTGTAAAGTGTTTTGTATAGAAAACTGTTCGTAATTGTTCGTAACTGTTCGCAACTGTTCGTAAAAAATGCTTGTAAAGAGCATATATTTTAAGTTGTCAAATGCATTTTTCATGCATTTAAATAACAATAAAAAATATGCTTGTAAAGAGCGTATATTTTAGTTAAGAATATTTGTCATGCATGCAAAAAATAAAAAATGCTTAAAAAGAGCATATTTTTACAGTTGTCAACAGCATTTGTAGTATTGATAACTAACAAGGGAAAGAGCTTTTTATTTATGTCACAGAATACCAAAACCTTTACAGCAGTCAATTTTGACAAGTGTCAATGTTTGACATATATATATTATATTACATACATATTTTTCTAAATTATTTAAATTTTTTAAAATTTTTTATTTTATTTTGTTAAAACTATTTTTTTTGCATTTATTCTTATATTTTTACACTTATAAAGAGTATTACTAAATTTATATAGTTTTATTTATTTATTTATTTAGTTTTATTTATTTTATATATATATATATATATAAATATATATATATAATATATTCTGATTCTGATATTCTATTCTTATGTATATGTAATATATACATATATATACGTTTCTAAACTTATAAAGAGTAGTACTTTATACATACATATATTATTATAATAATATATATACTATATATTATTATACATATATATATGTATATATATATATATACACATATATGCATAAATATATATAATAATATATGCATTTATAAAATACTACTCTTTATAAGTTTAGAAACGTGAGAATAAATTCAAAAAAGAGAATATTTTTAACAGAATAGAATAAAACATAAAATTTAAAAAAATTAAAATAAACTAAAATCAAAATTAAATAAAATCTATTATTTTCCTCTATAACTCGAGGAAAGTAAAAAAATTATAAAAACCTAAAATTGCATGTCAAATGAAGTGACACAAAAAAAGTTAAAAGTATAAAATTAAATGAAACAAAATATAAAAGCAAATTATTAAAAAATTTTTGTGATAATAGAATAAAGTTTCAACAGAAGTAAAATAATAAAATAAATTAAAACGAGAGATTTATATTACTTTAATACGAAATAAAATAAAGTAAGAGTTAAATAACTCAAAATAAAATACTTATAAATAAAATATTTGAAAAAACATGTATTTGTATATTAAATATGTATAAAATAAAATATGTTTAAATAAGCAAAGACTAAAAGTAAAATAATAAAATAAGATTTGAACGAATTTAAAATTAAATGAAACAAAATTAAGTAACAAAAAAATAACATAGATATATAAGTGTATTTTTAAAACTAAATAAAAAATGAAATGAAATAAAATAAACTGATTGTAAATAATGTACATGGCCATAAAAATGTATGACTACCTCAACATATATGTTATATATTATTAACAGTTAATCTTGTACGTTACATATTTTAGTGACAAGCACTTACTTTGCTCTAACAACGACTTGCATATCGCCATCTAGTACCGAAACGCTTTCTGTTGCAGTAACATCGACCTTGTATTTGGGCAGAGTGTACTTATCGATTTTGAAGGAAGCCTGTTGATCATAGGTATCAGCATTATGTACCACAATACGCCAATAGCCTAGTACTGCATATTCGGATATTTCAAATTTCCCCGTGTAGACACCTTTAACAACCTCCAAGTCCTTAATTTCCTTTATGCGATTCCGTTTACTATCCTATATGTAAAAATATTAAATAAATTTTTTTTTAAATGGTATTTAATTATTTGGTATAATTTACCTCAAACCATATAATAACATCTTTTGATGGTAGCCCGGGTTTAAGATTTTCATCTAAGAAAATCACGCGGAAATTTACTGTATCACCTGGTTTATAGACACCTTTATCAGTTTGTATTTTTACGTAATTCTTAAAGGTCTCCTGATTGAGTAGAGTGGTATTTTTGAAAATTATGCCTGAAAGACCCTCAGCTGTTAAATTGTATTTGCCGCTCTCTAACTTTGGAACATCGAATGAAATTTCTTTCGTTCCATCTTGAGCTAAATCAACTTCTTTTGTTTCATTGTATGAAGGTCCAGTGATGCCAACCTTAATTTTAAGTGGCGACCCTACTTTGTATCCACTGACTGCGACATTGTAGTGACGATTAGAGTGTAACGTACCAGGTCCAATTACTGTGTATTTACTTTCGTTTCTAATGTAAAAATGCAAAAAGAAAAAAATATTTCAATTATTAATAAAAAAAATATGAGCAGTTAATGTTTTCTTTTAGATTTCATAAGGTTTTATTAGTTTATTTATTAATATTTTTTTGGATTTGAAAAAAAATCTAAAGTTCTGGTTTTGTATTGAAACCAAAAAATGAAAATATAAAATATTGTTGAGAACAGTTATTCAAGATTAATGTCTATTTTTAATAAATAGGGTCTATGATCATTTTTTTTTGCCGGAATGGTGTGTACGACTTCTACTGTGTAGTATATGAACTAAAATATCCCTTTTCTTCTTCGGGATTTCTTTTCTCGGGACCGCTTTCGCATTACTTCAGGAAGGATCCCTTATATGTTTGCTATCCATGTCGTAAGCTTATAGTAGAATTGAATTGGAAAGTCTTTAGTTTAGTTTGCGTCCAGGTCTTTCTTTTTTTCTTTTCGCACATTTCCGATGAATTATGTGTTTTTATTCCAATTTTCTGCTCATTCTGTCATTTTTTTCAATGATATGCTCGACTGTGAAGTGACTTACATATTCTGCAAGTAGTGATCTTTCTCCATACCATCTTTCGCAGTTGAAGAAAGTATGGTAACCATTGTCCTCGATTGATCTGCAGTTGGGCTGCTCTATATTTTGCATTCTGTATAGATATTTTCGATAGTCAATCTCGCTGCAATTCCTTTCTGCCCATAACTTAAACATTCGGAACTAGCTTTGCTGTTCGTCGTCCTCTTAAATCGATGTTCCATCGTTGTTGTCAAATCTGCAGTTGAGTTGTTTGTCGATCTCTGTTCCCAGCGTTTTTTCCGATAATGTGCCTGAAGGTTGCTAGGAATGATTATAGTAATCACTACAACTGTTGGTCTGTGACCATTTAGATGATTCACTGTAATAAGAGTTCCATTCAATTCTGGTAAGTTATTCACATGATTTTATATTTTAAAGCCCAGCCCAGGTTAACATAATATACCCTCGGATTTGTTTAAAATTTTTTTTTGAGTTACTAAATTAAAAAAATTATCCAAATGTTGCAAAAAATGTTTAAATATTTTTTCCTATAAGATATAACTCTTTGGAGTTTTGAGCACTTACACTAGTGATTAATACTAAACGTTATAGGCGTGATGTGTCTATTTAGTTGATGCAAAATGAGATATTATTATTGATTTTACAATGGTTGTTCTATGAGTGTAGAAATCATCCCAACAACGCAATTAGTGAATTTTACACAATTAAAGTAATTAACTCAAATAGTAATTAAGAGAAAAAAATAAATTAAATATTTTTGCATAAATATTAGAGATAATTATAAAGATGTTCCATTAATTTGAAACAAGTTTTCATGAATTTTGAATAACAGATTCTACCGGTAAAGTATAGAGTCGTGACTTCAGTCATTTATCAACTTAAGGTTATGAATATTTCGATAATAGTTTTCTATTTTTGTGTTAAGAGATATAGTAGATATCACTATTTACAGCAATTGATGCTAGGAAGATATCCATTTTGTATTTAGGAGAGACAGGTTAATGGTTTAATTCCTTCAATTAATTCGATTGAATCATTAAAAAGAGTCTAAAAAGAGTCAGTTAGAGGGGGCATAAACTGACTCCCGCAAATGGTTGCCCCACCATACTCATCTCACAGTTAAAACGGGTACTGAACAGCCTAACCATCGATGGGAAAAATAACAATGAGCAGTTTTCATGAATTTTCAATAACAGAGTCTACCGGTAAAGTATAGAGTCGTGACTTCAGTCATTTATCAACTCAAAGATATGATTATTTCGATAATAGTTTTCTATTTTTGCGTTAAGAGATATAGTAGATATCACTATTTACAGCAATTGATGCTAGGAAGATATCCATTTCGTATTTAGGAGAGACGGACTAATAGCTTAATTCCTCCACTTAATTCGATTAAATCGACAATTTAACTCAATTTTCTGCGATTTTCTGATAAAAATAAAAATATTGCATTCAACAAAAAACGAATGATAAAAATAACATTTACAATTGTTATATTAATTGCATTTATTATTGAGTTTTGTGGATATAAAAATATTTTCAGTATAATTAAAGTCATTAACTGAACCGATACGAAAGGGTATGTTCGAGGCACTTATTACCGCGTTGTGCTAAATTATATTGACGTGAATAATGATCAAGATATGAGCATGGGAATCCCAAGGTGTTGAGCTGAGTAAGAGTAAAAAATAAGCATAAATTTATATAATTTATATAATTTGTTGTTGGTTTTTTTTTTTATTTTTTTTTTTCATTTTGCGGTGTGAAGTAGATATTGTTTAAGTTTGTGTGTGGGGCGAATACCCACGGTAAAAACCGCCAAATATTTGCTATGCACACACCGTGAGTGCGACGTGGATTGTTTGCTTAATTAGCCAGTTCCAAATCAGTCGAGATTCCCCCACAAACCAATTAATTCCGCTTAATAGAGCAAATGTATATTTAGTTTTAAATGCACTTCATGAATTATTCAAAACACTCTTAATGGAGTTATAAAAATCAATTGTATGATAATTAAAAAATAATAAAAATAATAATTACCGGTTTTGCGAAAAAACCTATTAAAACAATAATTTTAATTTATAGTTTTAATAAAGTTATGTCAAATAAAATTGCTTAATATTATTTCGCCAAACTAAATGCAAAATGCCCAAAACATATATAAAAAGTATTGTTCATATATTATATTTGGTTTTGTTTTTTATTTGCAAATAAATTTCTGATACCATTTATTATTTATTGAATTTTATTTAATTTTTTTTTTGTTTTTGTTTTTTTGTTATTGCAATATTAATTAACTTGATTTATTTGAAATATATGTAAATTTTTTATTTAACAAACAACAATCGCTTATTGCTTAAAGTGTATTTTTATTCGTGTCTATTTAGTAATTAAATATTTTAAATTTACTACCAAATTTCATTTTAATTTAAATTTGATTAAAAAAAAGTGTCTTTGTTCAATATTTGCAGCCAGCGGGTTAATATAAATGCTCAAGTGAGTTGTGATGTATAAGGCTCCATACCAACCCAACATATATAGCAGACGCATGTATGTACTTGAAAATCGAATACATCCCCTACAAAATAGTTGATGAATACTAATAAATAATAAAATAAGAGGATATCAATCCTATTTCTGCATACATGAGATACTTACTTAGTAGACTCAGCGGTAACACAATGAGCCAATATGCTTAAGTGGGTTATAGTACTGTGAAATTCCTACTCTAAATTATTTATAGATTAGCTTGCAGAAGAATCAATTTATTAGATAAGCTAATCAAATTCCCTACAAACAATTTGATAAATGCTAATAAATAAACAAAATAACAGGATGTCAATCCTGTTTCTGCACAAATGAGATACTTACTTAGTAAACTCAGTGGTAACGCAATGAGCCACTATATATGCTTAAGGGGGTAAAGATATGGTGAAATTCCTACTCCAAACTATATATAGATTAGTTTGCAGATGCATAGATTTACTAGATAAGCGAATCAAATTCCTATAAATTAGTTGATGAATAGTAATAATAATAATCAAAATAACAGGGAATCAATCCCATTTCTGGACACATAAGATACTTACTTAGTAGACTCAGTGGTAACACAATTAGCCAATATTTATGCTTAAGTGAGCTATATTATGGTGAAATTCCTACTCCAAACTATATATAGATTAGTCAAAGCAATCAAATTTCTAAAAACTAGCCGACGGTATGCTAACAGTTGAACAAAATAATGGGTTGTCACTCTCATTTCTTTATTAAGCCTCTAAAAACAGTTTCCCGCTGAGGAATCATATAATATATTCTATGATTATAATACATTATAAAATTTCTGTGACAGATACTTTCTCTATAAAATAACACATAAACAAATAATGACGTTTTTCTACACTACCAACCTCAGCATACCATACAAAAAAACGTTTTAAGAAATATTTGAAAACTTTTTGACAGAAAAGAATTGGAACTTGGAGAGGGATATCTTAGCTTAAAATCTTTACCTATTTATTATCTATTACACCAAACAAAAGACCGTTTTAAGAAATATTTGGAAACTTTATTTTTTTTAACAGAAAGGAATGGGAATTTTGAGAGGGATATCCAGGCTTAAAATCTTTATTTATTCATTTATAGTCAGTTCCCTGAATACATGAGATTTGTATCTCAATAATAAAATTGTTTTTATTAGTTCTTTTGTATATATTTTGTATCAAATAGTTCTTTGCATAACATTACATTATGTAAGGTCTTAAGCTCCATTCCGATTAAAATTTTATTTTCTTTTTGTAGCTTCAATATTTTTTCTAAATCAAAACATAAAATTATATTAGTTTCATAGTGCACAGTTGAATCTATAAATAAATTTAATTGGATAATATAATAATATATAAAACAGAGTTTGCGTTTTAAACAGTACCATTTCCTAAAAGCGAGTACCATAATACCAGACGGAAAGAAAGGATCAATTTTGGTACTAAAGTACCACATGTTGTAACTGTGGTTTTAGCAACTATTTTTTTTATGATTAAAACAATATATTTTTGAATTGGACTGTTTTATGTAAATTTTTTGGAAAAAAGATATTCTTTTCACTAAGGCTGGGCGGTTATACTTCGTCAGTCCCCACAGTGTTATTTTTCCCTTACTGTATTTGTTTCTAAAGCTGAAAATTTGAGTCGAAGAACAAAAATTCTGGTGAAATAAATAGGTGATATAAGCTGTGAATACGTTTTTTTGAAGACTTTAACTCAATTTACCCCTTAGTAAATAGAGTTGTGTTGAAATATTAATAACTATAATTTAAAAGTGATTTTTTTCATATTGAACGCGATACTTTTTGAACGCTCTATTTATGATTTGTTAATTTATAAATCAACAAAAGTTATTTTTTTTAAATTTTTTCCTACTGAAATGATGTACGTGAGATCTCACTAAATATTTTTAAACTACAACTTATGTATTATTATGCAAATGTTCCATAACTATCTTCGATTCTTTGTAAATTTTATTTATACATGTATATAGATATATATATGTATACAGATTTTGAATATACATTTAGATATACATTAAGATAAGATCAGGAAACCTTTACTTTTAAACACGAATTGAAATCAATTAATTTTAGCGAAATAATACTATTAAGAAATATGTTTTACAAATTTTAATTAATTTAATTTAGCCATATATTAATTTATATTTAATAAGGTTTTTCCAAGCATTTTTTTTTAAATATGAAAAAAAAACAAATTTTCCAACACACATACAAATAAATAATTTAGATTTTCTTATCAAAAGAATCAGGTATAAAAATTTTAATTCTCACACTAATATTTAGATCTAGGCACATTTAATGGTTTACTATGAAGAGCATAGATACTTAATAATTCTCATTCAGCGATTTGTATCTGAAATGAACATGAAATTTTTTCCTACTATAGAAATAATTTATTTTTTTTGTTTTTTCTCAAAACATGTTTCTAGTCATATTATCACATTTGAGCATACATAAATAAATATTTCTAATAAATAAGTAAATTAATTAATAAACAAATTATATATAACCAAGTGACAGGTTACAGTTTTTAGAGTACATAGATAAAAGCATAAGAAAATACTTGACATAAATATATTTATTGAAACTTATAGATATATAGGTCTATATACTGGTAATATAGTGGTTTTCAAACCACTTTCAAAAATGTAATTAACTTAAAATTTTATCCAATAAAAGTTTAATTATTGGGTTTTCAATAAATTTTTGAATAATAATACTCATGAATGAATCTTGAACATAAAGACTTTGTGTTACACTCAATAAGCTGCGTTTAAGGCCTTCAAGAAAATACTATTCATATTGAAGATGTGGTTTACGCATAATTGCCAACATTAATAATTTATTGAATAGTCTATATCTTAGGATTGTTTTTACAATTCTCTATTTTGGTTTAATTCTAAACAAGCAATGAGAAGGTGTACAGTATTTTTTTTTTTCATCTCTAGCTTTATAGTCCTTAATCAGTGTGTTCCATTATTCTTGATTAAATGTAATGGCTTTCTAATCATGTACAACTATTTCGTAAAGTTCGCCTATAATATCACTAATCCATTTTTAATTCCTCTTACCTGTATCACACCCATTAATCGGTGAGAATTTGTTTAGCCACATTCTTTAAGTGCAGTTTTTTATATGCCATCTGCTATGATATCAAGTTTTTTTATTACCTTTTTTATATCTATTATACTCGTATGATCGATGGATCAATCTGTCAGTAGCAAAACACTCTCTCATATGCTTAAAACTGTTTTTTTTTTATTTTTGTTGTATTCTTTATTAAATAGCTGCTTATGGACTAAATTGATACGAGTATTATTATAGATCCAGGTGACCACACCACAATTTTAATAGCCATTATTTTGGCTAACATCTGTATATAAGAACTGGGTTGATTAAAGATTTAAAACTGTGCAAATTTTTTGATTTATTAGAGTTAAGGAGCATTATGGAGTTGCAAAAGATTAGTTCAGGACCCTAAATCTTACTTAAATCATATTTTAAACGTAACACTATTCTCAATTAATTAAAGTGATTTCAAATAGCTTAATTATCTACTAGAAACTGAACATTGTATAAAGCATGCTCACAATCTCTCTGATTGGATCCAGTTATGCTAAATATACTCCAGACTCATTAAAACTGTGATGATAATTATGTCAATGATGTCGATAACTCACACAACAAATGTAGATTCGCTACGAATAAAAATGCTATTCAGATGTAAATTAAATACTTTGTATTATTAAAAAAAAAATTTTAAGAATTATTGCATTTTTATTATAATAAACTATTATATGCAAACTAATATTACTTCATTTTGAATGTAATTATAATCACTTTATTCATTCTATATATAATTTAAGACTTTTCGATGAGTTAATTAAGGTTCGAGTTACTCATTGCGGCTTAGAACAAATTTAATTGGCGATTGTAAACAAATATTTACATTTTTGTAGAAATCATTTTTAAATTTAATTATTTATTTTAACTTATAGCAAAATAAACTAAGTGCTAAGTAAAAAAAAATTTCCTTTTAATTGAAATTATAATTGGTTTAAGCCGGTTTGCTGTGCACAAGCGCCAAAAACTATGTAAATGAGTATAAAATAATAGAATTAAGTACGAGCAGTAACCTTCATAGCTGATCTCATCTGGTTTTCGATTACTTAAAAAATTTAGTAAATGTAGAAAACGATTATTGATATTCAATAAATCACTTATAAATAAAACATACTAAATAATTTTCAAAAATCAATTCTGCAATTAGTCATATTGTCACTGTGGCTTGAGTGTAAAACATATTTATTAATACAGGGTTATCTCTTTTACTATTCATCTAGTATTATCTAGTACTATCCATTTTTAAAAAGTCATAGCGGTTAATTCTTGTCAAATTCACAATTAAATTGAATTATTAATTCAGTATCGTTTGAAAAATTTCTGTCATCCTCATTTCTCAGTAGAGCATAGGCCCTATGCCTATGCATATCCAGTAAGTAAAAAATATTGACATTTACTATAAAAGTCAGGTATATCTTTAATACATTAAAGTTTCATATAATGGACCTATAATGATGTTCGTAATATGATTGTAAAATTTGGGTCATATGGTAATGCTTGTGATATGTATCAAGGACTCAAGCAATCATATATGCAGACATACTGTTGGAATTATTATTAGTGTGAAATAAAATGTGAATGAAAATCGAGAACAACAAAATCGAGAAGTTGTTATATATCACTTATAATAATAACAATGAAATATTTTTTAAATATTTTTCACTGGATAATATCACCATCGATTGTAAGATTGTATATGAAGTTAGTTTTGATTATAATTATTTTTTACGAAATCTTAATAAATAATATTAACCAATCAAATTTTTAATTAAAAAAATATATAGTTAAAATATTTTTTATACAAAAAATTTCAATATAATTTTGTGAATTAATAGTAGAATGAGAAAAATTTTAATTCAGAATAAATTATAGGTCTTTCCCTACAGTAGCTATTAAATGAAAATATCAAATGTAAATGAATATTTAATGAATATTTTATATTAAATTACATACAAACATATACTTGAGCACATATATTTATTTCCGTGTTTATATAAAAAATAAACGATAAAATAATAAAAATTTTAAATGAAACTAAGAATGTAAGTTACTAATTCCAACAATTCACTTCGTTACTGTATTCGTCGCAACTATTCACAGATCAAATACTCAGATAAAAACTCGAAACTATATCATTGTTTTTTTTAATTATTGTGAAATTG
The DNA here is from genome assembly GCF_002237135.1 of Teleopsis dalmanni. Taxonomy (NCBI): domain Eukaryota; kingdom Metazoa; phylum Arthropoda; class Insecta; order Diptera; family Diopsidae; genus Teleopsis; species Teleopsis dalmanni. The sequence goes on along the minus strand of NC_051848.1, from coordinate 73,779,415 downwards.
GTAAGAATTTTATTTGATTTCATAAAAACTACTACTTTTATATGATAATTAATGAATTTAATCGATATAATCTGAAAACACTTAGCAGAGGGGAAACTCTCTGGCTACCAAACACCAATTTTACCACCTAGGGGATCTGATCCTCCAGATTGGGGGTTGATCGCAACGTCAGCAGCCTAGCATCGGAAAAAACAAACGTTTCGCAATCTTCTTTAAACAAGGTGAACCTTGACCTTGTAAGGTCAAATAAGAAGAAGATGATATTTGAAAAAATAATTTCTTTATCAAAAATAAAATTGAATATTTTCACTTCTTTCACAACGTTACAAAGGGTTATCTATTTCATTGTCTTGATTTTAAACGCTATTGTAATGAGACAAACAGAATTGTAGTTCATATTATAATATGAATCGTTTAACAACCACTGAACATATTACAATGTTGAAAACTTGTTAAAAGAATGGTGTTGCTTTGTCTAATCACACCAACTTTAGTGAAAAGGAAATTTTTGCTTGATGAATACGACAAAAATGATCTTATATGGGGCAATAAAAATTCGCAAGTATCTAAATGTAAAAGGACCATTGGATCAACGAAAAGATACTATGAAAATAAAGAAATTTAACCACAAATTCTTATCTCTGATCGCTACGGTCACTGGATTATAAGACATTTGTTGCAGAATAAATGAGGGTAGATATATAAAATAATATGAAGTTGTATATCATAAAAGTGTCCTAATTTTATAGCGCCAGTGCAATCGCAGTGCATAAATCCGGAATTGCATGCAAAAGGGTTGTGGAACTAATGTTATCTATGGAATTGATTCTTTATTGCTCTGCCATAATTGATAGGTCCAAAAATGAGTTTTTAGTGCTCTAACTACTATAAATATCTAAGATAAATATTCTTAAAAAATGTTTTCAGATTGCTAAGCCATGACGCTTACTTTCTCTAGATTTGATTATAAAAAATATCGTAACATTTAGAGTGACGAACACCTAAAAAAAAACGTATTATTTACCGATATAGTTTCAAAGATATATTGCTTGGTGATGATCGTGGTCATGATTGAACGACACTAGTTTAAAAATTGAAAAATAAAACTCTAATCGTCAATACTATGTCGAGCAGAACCGACAACACCAGGATTTATTTTCATAGATGGTTAAATATGCTTTAAAGAACTTATAGCTACCACACACTTCTACAACTTCACTTTCCTAAAAATACTATCTATAGACTAAAATCTCTATTCCCAACTATATTCAACCATATTTTCATGATTATTTAATTTAGGATTGAATGGTGTCTTTAGTCGATAAATTTATTATTAGTTATTGAAATGGTTTTGTATAGGAAAGTACTTAATACTAGGCGGCCTCGTATATGTAATATTAACCACTATCGTATATAGGTCGCATAGTCATACTACAGATGGTTAAGTTCTTACATATTTGAATAATTAAAATCTTTATTCTTAATTGAATAGAAATTTTTTGTTATAATTCTCATTTTGTTTATAATAAAACATGTGTATAAGTTTATACCGAATGCAAATAATAATGAATCATAATGCAGAATTTTATATAAAACTTAATTTGTGTATTGATAAATAAAATACACTATATATGTTTCCACTGAAAATTATATCCAGATTTGAAAATATTTATTCTTAGAAGTACAAACAATAAGTTTAATATAATTTATAATTGTTAATAAAAATACAATATATAAAAAAATATTTTTTCATTCTTATAAACAATGCTTTAAAATTAAGCTTGCTCTATTAGCTGGGAGTGTTATAGCCACGGTTGCCACTTGAAAATTGTTGTCAGCACCAAAATTAGTTCAAAAAGGGGTATCATTTCTATAAAACAAGATCCAATTTTTTTCTATTGTGTTAATAAGAAAATACAATATATATAAAATGTACAGAAGATATGGAACAGTACAAGTCTTTTTATCCATAGCAATTTTATTATTTAAATAATCAGACTATCCTTTGCTGGCTATACATATTGTATATATTTTGTATCAAATAGTTCTTTGCATAACATTACATTATGTAAGGTCTTAACCTTCATTCCGATCAAAATTTTCTTTTCTTTTTGTAGCTTCAATATTTTTACTAAATCAAAACAAAATTATATTAGTTTCATAGTGCACAGTTGCATCTATAAATAAATTTAATTGGAATAAGAAGAAGATGTTACTTTGAAAAAATAATTTTTTTATCAAAAATATTTTTATTTTTATTATTAAGTCTTCCTAAATATCACAGGCCTCGTCATACCTCGACGGCTTCATCACAAGAAGCCGCATGATCCAATTGTCATTTAACTTAAAGCAGGGGTTTTAAAAGTCTCTAAGCATATATGTATATATATTAGAGTCAAAGGTAAACCTCTTTAGTTTTTTTTAAATAGTTGTAGAATTAATATTTTTATAAGGTCTGTAATGAAAAAATAATTGAAGCTTGTTATTGCATGACTATTAGTTCAATTTAAATGCAAAAGTAATTGATATGTTTATTTGGACGGACAGACATCGAAAAATCAAAACTTTCTTAGTGTTTTTGTAATATAATGAAATTTTTCTGAATAATTAAAATAATTTATTTAACTAAATAACACCTTGCGATGAGTTTGCAATACAGAGTCAATACCTTCAATATATATTAATATATATTTGAAAATTCACATTTGGAACACCTTTGCTTTGGCAACAAAAAGGTTTACTTTTTTAATGGAAATTTGACTGGATTTCATTTAATCTTAATTTTGCGAGTCCACTGTTAATTACCACTATTTTAAATTGACATCTTTGGATTTTTTCTGTACAGGTGAAGTAGGTGAAATATAACAGATAACATCTGTTCGTATCCTGCAAATGTTTGCAGATGAGTCCGTTATCGTCATTTGTGTTTTATTGAAGCGAATAACATATAAAATCTGGAACTAAAGTATATAAGTAATACTTATATCGGATTGAACATTCTTTAGTGATAAATGAATATAAGACATTGTTCTACTAAACAATCTAGTAACTAGAAACTGCTTAAAGCAATCTAGTAAAGGTAAATAGATAAAACTTTAAAATATGACTTACATATGCAAGAGACAGCTAAATAAAAAAAAATTTTATATAGAATGTATTTATTTAGGGCAAATAAACTCTTTGCTAAGATGTGAAAGAGGCTTAAATTATGCATTCCTTTCACTGACATAATTCATTTAATTTAATTAATACTTTTAAAAAATTATAAGTAAATTAATTACTTTTTTATTTTCGTCAGGAATATTCTAATATACAATTTGAAGTTTTCAAACATTCTGATATGCGAAAATGAGCATATATTTTACATATTTTGATTTATTCAAGTAATTCGTTGTATATACGATTATACGGATTCACTGAATAGTTCAATTATCAAGAACAAAGGCTGAATTAGTTATCGTTAATATAATGCAAGTAGAGAATGTAACGAAAAAACTAATAAATAACACACACAAAACCAGAAATCTTCTAGCATAAAAACACAAACAACACAAGTTTAATTCGAACACCAAATACTTCACACACCCAAACGAATGCCAAGAGAGATTGTTTAATTTTTATATCAGCTGATATAAAATTTGCCTATGTTTCCCTTTACATTTTCTTCTGTACGAATAATTGAATGCATTGTCTTTCATAGGTTACGTCGGGACAGCTGATTTCTTACTGTGCAACTAATTCCGCTATTAATCAATCGTTAGCTATTATTATGTTGAAGCTGTTTTGAGCCAGTGCACTTAAGCACTTTTACTCTTTCTTAACTCGAGGTATTTTCAAAACCCCTTTTTATACCTTGACTAGATTATTGTATGTCACTTCATCAGACTAAGCAATAATTAACCTCAGATCTGCATACCTCCCCGAGGAGCCTGTAACCATTTTCAGATTTGATAAGTCTGTCCGTTTACCGTGTTGGTAAGTCTGTCCGTTTTCGTAAATAATTTCCGGGCTCTATTCTTTATGTATTTTTTTATGGGATCAATTTTGATGTCTCTTAGCATGCCATATTTGTATAAATTTGAACAGTTAATGTTCAAATTTAACATTAAATTAACATGACATTAACAGCAGCTGTTAAATAACAGGAAATATAATAACATAACTGTGGTGAACATTTAATTTAATGTATAAAATATTTATTTATATATTATATTTATAAAATTACATTTCTATAATATTCAATTTAAATACTATATATACAAGTAAATTCGAAAACTAATTGTTTTGAAATATTATTTTTATTATGTGTTAATCATCTAATTTAATAAACTTTTTACTGTACAAATTTTATTAATTTTAAACAAATATAAAGATGACAAAATTTTAGTAAATTCCTATTTTTGTTAAGAAGATACTCAATTATATGATGAACATAAAAATTATTATTATGAATATATCTCATTCGATTAGAAATAGAACCAGAAATAAACAGGTACAAAATAAATAAATAAAATTGTTTTTACATTTTTTTATAACTTTTATCAACAGTTGAAGATAAGAGCCATTAACAGAACACAACTAATAATAACACCGACAGATTTTTCTGTCTGACCGTACATTGAAATATATATACATTATACATTTTGAATAATTTGTGAAGATTAGCGACTAGCAACTTGATAGGTAATTGTTTTGCTAATTAAAAAAATTCAGAATTCAGAAATATCATTAAATCTTTGAACGTACTGAGATGAACAATAAATGTTTTTTTCACTGAACAGTTCTGACTATTAAGACCATTAATAAAAGCTGAGCGGTAAACACAAGATATTAACAATCTCATGCTATCACTTTTTGTTAAATTGTATCTTTGGTTATATATAGTTAAAAAAAATGTGTGTCTTTATTACATTATATACCTTGATTTATTCAACAAACCTGAATTACTTAAGATATTTCAAATCTTTGACAACTTTACAATGTTGGTATTTCTATTATCAACAATTATTTGGAAGTGTTGTTGTATATTTCTAAACTTCCGTTTGAATATTAAGTAAAAAATTTCCTACTACTCGGGTTAGGATTTCATGGGTTAATATATATTTAACTAATCCACATCTAGTCAAATCCCATCGAGGCTTGGTTTACAAAAATGATTTCAAAATCTTTATTCTTAGAATATTTTTTGTTAGAATATATTTGACTAGTCCACACATTGTTGACACCATACGTATATAATAGGTTTGGTTTGAAAAAACGATTTCAAAATCTTTAATCTTAATAGCTCTGTCTCAAAAATTGAACTTAAAGCACTCCTTAAGTTTCCAAAAATGTGTTCTACATAATCAATATAGAGATTCAATTGGCGACGATCCGTTATTTACGTGGCTTACAGTCACAGCTGAATTTATCTAACCTAACCATTAAATATGCTTTATGGTCAAAATTAGCAGCTATTGTTTCTAACAATAGAAGAACACGATAAATCAAAGAAATTCAAGAATTTTTAAGTTCAATGCAATAAAAAAGAAACTCATTATTTCAAAACTCTAAGAATTTTCGATATAGAGCAACACAATTCTAGAACTTTCTAATTATGCTTTATTAAAGACATACATATCGAGGACAATCTAAAAGTAAATTGAAGACAAAAATAGGAAAACTACAAAAGAATAGATAAGGAGTAGATTTATAAAACTAGCTCAAAGCATTTTCGATTAAATATGGTATACCCAAAATACAACTAACATACCCTTTGTATTAGTTCAGCCCAAGCCCTTAAGCAAGTTTCTAAATAGTGAGGTGGTTACGTTTTAAAAAACAAGAAGGTTGAAAGAGCTGGCAGAAATGTACATCTTCTCTTATAAACTATATATTTGATGAAACATGTCTTTTAGATAATGCATCAAGGTGTTTACACTGGTTAGAATTAGGCAATGTTTTTATGTTCGAATTCAAATACGTATTATTTTCGCATTTTCACTGCAACTAAAAATTTGTATGTTTAGAAATAGAATCAGAGATAAACATTAAATATTATTCGAATTATTGAAGGCTATGATTAGGCTTGTCTCTCGAAATTGCTCGAACATTGAACATCGAATTGTTCGAACATTGGTTATTGCATGTACTGACGAAATGAAACATAAAGCAGGGTTGCTATTCGAGTAGGTTGAACATTGTAGACCATTTGAAATATTCGAATTTGAGTATCATTAAAGGGCTGCACCATTGTAATACTCGAAAAGCACTGTTCTTGAAGAAAAAATTAAACACCTTTTTTATCTTTTAATCTTTTTTATACATATATGTATATATTCTACGATTTTCATACTTTTTCATCTTGATTACAATTTCATTTCATTCATACGTTTTTTTAATATTTAATCAAATGAAAGCAAAGATAGCAACTTGATGTGAATTCAGGCATACAAAATTATCATATGCATAAAATTAGGAGACTGTGTCTTCTGGGGCCAGTACAAAATATCTGCTGTAATTTATAATTTCCAGAATCTATGAAATTGATTTTTTTTTTTAAATTTAATTTTTAGTACAGGTGCAAAAATTTTATTAATTATTCTGTAAAACATTTGAGTTATTCTGACTGATCGCAAACCCAGCATAGACCAATTGAATACCATATAGAGTTAAGGCTCTATGTAGACTTTGCAGTAGACATTATCGTTATAGACTTTAAGTTCTATATATGAGACAAAGTCAAAAAAAATTTTTTTTAAAACGTTTTCAGTGAGACTTGTTCCTATATTCATAACATAGATGTTTGTGTAAATCTAGAGGCTTGACTTATATCTAACATTGATTTTTTTGTTATGTTTTTTTCTTAAATTGCATATTCTACATTTTTAATCATTTAAACATTTTTAACACAATAATTTAATTTATGAATTTAAAAACTTTTTTTGGTACATGACTTGATGTATATTAATAATGTACTTGTTGATAATATACGTAGTGATAATATATACCAAAAAGTATGTACTAATATAACATTTGTTCATATCAACATTTTGTCATCCCATATTCTTAAACATTTGTTAGAATGTTAGGAAATTATGTAAAATTTTTGAAATTTAAATAAATTTCATATTATATAAGAAGTTTTTATTTATATAATGCAAAAAAAAAAAAAAACACCGATAAGCAACAGGAGACATATTATTGCAAAATTTATTATTAATTCAGCAAATTTCGTAACTTGTTTATTATTATATTTTTTTTTTTAAATATTCGAAAAAACAACTCATCAATTCGATGGACGAAGGTGATTAAAATTCACTTTTGAGAGGTTAATAAAATTTTTATTTCCAGACCTAGACCTACTTTAGTAATAATGTGAAATGTGACACACCCTGAAACTTTCGCTTATTTTGTTAGTAAGAGAAATAATTTAAAAAAAATAGGGAATCACCTCAAGTCATACAAAAAAAAATCTTTATAAATAATATATAACTGGAAAATTCGTAGCTTTTTGGAAATTCTAAAAATATATTTTGTGGTTTTAGAACAGATTATGATTTCTAGAGAATCAAAATTTAATAATAGATTTTTGTAAAGTTCGTAATTATGACTAATTCTTACAATTCGCTAAATGTCAATATAGCTAGATGGTTGATATATCGACTTTTAAAGTAATGAACCACTGTACTCTCCCCAAAACTTAATTAACCAAAATTTTGGTTCAAGTTTTGAAGTTTTGTTCGCTTTTTTGGAGCATTAAAATGAAAAGAAAGCTTTTAAATAAACCTGAGCCAGTGTTGACGCTTTCGAGCGATCACTGGTTTTATATTGATTACACAAAATATAACTCTACGCGTTACTAAAGTTAACTAGTTAATTAAATGGTCACAACTAGTAAAAATTAACGAAGAGTCAACCTGAAACAAATATGCTTGGACTGCCGAACTAAAACCTAAATTTTTTAGTTGAGATATTTTTTGTTCTGATTTTTTGTTTTTTTTTTATATATAATTTTTAATATCATTGTATATTGATTATATTGAAAAGTATAGATAGTTAGTCATTACTAAACAAAAAAAAAAACGTTCCTAAATTTAATAAACTAAAATAAACATAATTTTTTTTTCAATAAATAAGAATATACAGTATGTGATAAAAGATATATATAAAACAAGTTACTTACTCTTCACCTTGCACCAACAGGGTTATTTGCAAAACGCAAATAGCTAGAAGTGCCCAATATCGCATATTCGCACTTCGTACCTTTTAACTTCTCCCGCTTGAATTAATAATAACAACAATTAGAAGTGATAAATCCGTTAAGCCTCACTTAAAAAAAACATTCGTACCTTAGCCGGTCAAAGCTGAGCCACGACTAAATGCAGCAACGACCAAAATCTAAATATGTGCTTATGCCGCCTTACAGTTTAACTAAAAAATATGAATAAAAACAAACATACGGCGACACAACAACACAACAACACAACAACAACAGCGGCAGCGGCAGCACTAATAAAACAGAAACAACAATAAAATCAATTAAAAATAAATATAAACAATATTAAGTTATTATTATTATTATTGTAAACAAACAAACAAACAAACTAATGAACAAATGATCGCAATATATGCTTACAACCAAATATATATACACAAAAGCTTGGGATATTGTTGCTGGCCATCATTAGTTTAGAGACTCCACACAGAACGAAGAGTGCACGAAGTGATTTGTTATACACAAACACACAACGCACACGCATACGCACACATACGCTTGAATCATCATTAAAACATTGCTCAAAACCGCATTTAAAACCTGAAACATATGAAAAGAGCTTAATTTCAGATGAAAAAAGCTTATCTCTTAACAGCTACCAAATTTATTGTTGTTTTTGCTTTTGCTTTGCTATTGCTTTCTGTTAATATGTTTTTGGTTTGTTGTTGCAATGTGTGCTGTTGTGTTGTTGTGTTTTTTGGTTTTTTTGTTGAGTTGTTGTTTTTTTCATGAATTAATTATAATTTAGTCAAAGGCAACCAAATCTGAGGTTATCACGTCAATTATTTATTAGTTCGGTTGAAATGTTCGGAAAGTGTAATAAATGAATAACACCAAAAAACAACAAAATATAAAAACCAAAAAAAAAGCTATAAAAAATTATGAAATAAAATAATAATAAAAAAAAAAATTAAGAACAGAACAAATCACTTATAAAAAAATTAAATTTAATATTAAAAATATTTTTTATGCAATGCAGTAAATGATTTACTTTTTTTTCTATATTTTAATCATTTATTATTTTTATTTAAAACTTTTAATGAACACCACACACATCTGCACGTACATAGAACAGCTGAAAATGTATATTTAATTAAATTAAAAGTATTAAATGCGGATTGCGAAAGCGTGAGCTTTAATATTCGAGAGTCATTAAAATCATAAATTGAAATGCATACGCATTGTTTTTATTTTTTATTTTAATTTATTTTTTTTTTTTAAATTTTATTAATATATTTTAAATTAATAATATAACAATTATTCCAATATGCAAAATACAAGAATTAATATTTTGCTAAATTTTAGGTATTAAAATAAAAAATCACATTGATAGATAATCACAGATTTATACAGACATATAGATTTTTTTGTTAAAAAAAAAATTTAATTTCATTTTAGTTTATTTATTTCCTTTGATAAAAAAAACTCAAACAACAAACAAAATCGAACAAAAACAAAATGTATTCGGATAGACAAAATATTGTGAACGGTACTGGAACAGCACGTATTTCCCTGCTTTCAATTGTTAGACAGAAACCGGTGAGCTATACTAGGGTAACCAGGTGCTTTCAATACATAGACAGAAGCCGGTGAGCTATACTATTGTATGTTATGTAGTTTTTAATTGGTAAATTTAGGGTAACTTTTTACCAATCGAAAAAAATATATAACACTTGAGATTAATAGATATTTTGGCAGAGTAGCAAGATTAAATTGAAATTAACAGTAGTTTTATATGACTTCACAAAATAAGTGTGGTTTGATTCGATATATGTATATATGTATTTATGAAAAATATAAACGTCTACTAATACTACTAAAAAAATTGGGTTGAGCAATAAAATTTGACAGATCAAGAGAACTAGCTGGATTAATAATTACTTGACATCATAACACTGACTAGAATTTTTTACGTGATTACCTGTTTTGTTGGCTCAATACGTACCATTGTGTTCAAAAACACACGTGTTAATATATTGCGTCAATTAATGTCCCGTTGAAATTCCGAAGAATTTCGTCAGTTCCAATAAAGTTAAGTATCAAGGATATAACTTCCTTCTTCGTAACGAGCTAGGTCCATCTAAAACTTCTGCTGATTTTTGAATCACAGCATCCGGTGATGAATACGCAGCTTCACGTCGAATGATGGTAAATAAATACCAAATTAATACTGCCAACCACAATTGATCAGAGCAGCTGAAGCTGATATCTTGGGATTCATCTATTTTTTTTGTTTTTCTGTGCGATATGTGGAAAGTATTAAAAGCCGCAATGTGAGACTTGAACCTACTAAAACCGTCACTAAGGAATGAATAGAAAAGATTTCTACAGTAATATTGTAACGTCATTCTAGTAATCAGGAGTGGTAGGTTTATCTAAGCTAGAAAGTATGGGATTTAGAGCTGATGGATGCGGTGGAGTTAAAGCGCGACTGCTTTGACTTGACTAAAGGTATACTCTGTGACAGCAGTTACGAGCGCCAAGTTTGTAGAGCTGCACGATGGGCGCAACCGAATCCCGCTCATCGAAGTATAGAATGAGGTTTTGGAGAGTAAGTGGGAGGGTTGGTGCGTATGGTTTGAACAAGGTTTGCAGGAATGGTGATGGGATAGAGACTACTGTCATCTTCACAGTAGGCTGACATGAATTAACCTTATTGAGCAGAAAAAAGTTTAAAGAAAATTGAAGTCCCAGCAACTACACTGGCTTATTAACAGGAATTTGAAATTAAGCTTGAACAATAAGGTTTTAGTAGAAAATTCAACTATAAAATCCATCTAATTTTATGGCATTAAAGTATAGAGCACGGCACGCTTTTCTAATATTGAGAAAGTACAGAGAGTACTGAATGACAAGTAACCGGTGCTTCATGGCATTTTAAAAATGTACATTTTTGAAAACCCAAAAGTTACTAATGTTATAGCTACATACTGCTAAAAGTGAAAAACGAGGTTATACCAGCATCGCACTTCAACGGCGCAACACCGGCTTCCTGATCCAGATTATAAGAAAACGCTCTAATACCAGTTGAATATGAGAGTATATCCATAATTCTCTTAAATATCTTTTATATATTTTTATTTTTGATTTTTTTTTCCGCCTCTTTATTGCCGTATGCATAATTTAAAGATTTGAATACGAATCTAGATTCCTAGTAAGGAAGATGCGATTTTAAACATATAAAAAATAAAGGCCGTTTATGTGAATATATTTAAATAATTTTTCTTCAGTTTAAGAGATCACATATGAGTCATTTCATATCTTTATAAAAGAGCGTCTTTAATATTAATGAGTAATTCATTTTTCTTCGTACCATTAAAAGTATATTAATTATATTTGCTTATAACTTGGCCCGAGCCAAGTGAGCAGTATCTTACTTTTGCAGACATAGAATAAAAAGATTTATTCTCATATTTGAGAATCTCATATTTGAGAATGAAATTTGAAGTTTAATTAAAAAATAACTTTCATTATAAGGCAAACCAAAAAAAGTTATATGATAAAAGCAAGAAGGAGAGGGATGAGGTGGAGGAGAAGGATAAGGATGAAGAGAAGGATACACTTAAAATAATTAATATTAAATCTAATTTGCCTAAATTACAACAAAGTGCACGAAATGAACTTGTTTTGCTTCTGCTGTTTGTTGTACAATATAAAATAGATAAAATGTAAGGCAAGTTTTGGCAAATGGCAGCATTTACTACTTTTAATTACTTTTATCTGCAACCGCATGAATTTTTCATTAGTGCTGCTGTGAAATTAGCAACTTCCGACAAATGTTAAACGCCAAGTGCATAAGTGGAACAGACATCAACACATTCACTGCGAAATCCATTTTAGCTAAAATGTGAGGACTTCCATTCACCCACTGACTGACTCAGTAAGTTCACTTAATTCCTTTCATACTTCCACATATGCACCCGGCATCGACATTCGGCGCGGCTCGACATTAAACCTTTTGCCCGCAAATGTGCGCCAATACAAATATTCCGGCTTCCTCACCATGCAGTCGTGCCGTCGAGCAAGGATTGCAATGCGCAAGGATGGTTGGTTGGATGACTGGTTGGATGGTAGGCTCACATGTGCCAGCAGCATAATTTACAATTATCTTTCCAACAAATTGCGTTGTGTCGCAACATTTTTACGTTTAAAATAAAAAATATAAACAAGGATATGGAGTATGAAAAAAATTATTTAAGTTGAGAAAAAAACTGCCAATAAAATCAGCAAAAGTTGAAAATTAAGCAAAACGAATAACCCAAAATGAAAGCGAATTTTTCTACATTTATTTGTCTTGTGCTGTTGTGCCTTCAAAATTGTAAAATAAGCACATCCGCATCCGTTAATGGCAGCGAAATCTGAAGCAATGATATCGGCAGCCATATTGAAATGCATAAATCCGTTTATGCTGTGCCCTTTGCTGCAGTTCGGCTCTATGCGCTGCTGTAGACATGCATGTGCATGTCTCTGCATATCTGTGCATGTTTGAGCATGCTAGTGCATGTATGTGCGTGAGTTAACAAGCTGTAAGCTGTAATGCACGTAAAATAAGAATTTTTGCGTTGTTGCTTTTGTAATTTTTGTTGCATTTGTCATTTTCTCTTTTATGCTTTCTGCAATTATTTATTTTGTGTATTGATTGTAATAATTTTAAATTAATTCTGTTTGTATCTGCAGTTTCCGGTGCCGTACGCTGCATTACTTATTAGCTCCTTCAAAAATTTCACTGATTGCTTATTAAACTTTTCCTCTATAATTGAAAGCACTTATGGCATCATCAAATGAATCCATCATGCAGTCATACGTCGTTGTTCAAAAACAAAGGTACTCATTAATTCGAGATAAAATTACTTTAAAAATAATGACAGTATATTAAGTAAGGGAAATTAAACCCAAAAAAAAAAGGAAAATATTAAAAGCACCTGAGAGATTTCACCAATAAGGTTGTGGTTCTTATTTCAACATTAAGGACTTAACAGATTCATGGTTTTAAAACAAACGTGCATAACAAAATATAATTCTCATTTACTTTACTTGTTTATAACAACATGTGAAATCATGGAGGGAAAAGAATATGTGTTATAGATTAATAATAATATGGATTGCTTAATGTCCCTAAAGTTCAGATATTCTTTCTATGAACCCAATTTTAGTTGAGAAAAGCAATATATAATAAATTATATATTATAAGTACGCATTAGAGTAAATAAATTTATGGCATAATAAAAATATCAGAACTGCTACTTATATAGAATGAATTTTTTTGAGATATCCTAATTGAAGTTATCAATACTTTTAGGTTCAGAGAGAAAAAGGCATCTTTCACGTTATATACGAAATTGTTCTTCTTTTCAATGCAAATTAAAAAGAAGAGAAAGAGTAAAGGTAGGAAATAGACAATAGTGATATGACTCTCTGTATACAGCGCCGTTGGGTCATGACCAAAAAGATCATGAAGTTGCTGTGACTCATTGTTATATGTCTGTCTATATAAAATCCCCTTAGATGTAAGATGAGTAATATGATTGTTTTAAACTATATCAATTGTTTAATACAGAGCTGTCCAAAGTACGGCCCACAATTATTGTCTGTGCGGCCCGTGATATGTTTTTCATGTACCTACGCGAATTTTTTTTGGTGTACTGATAAAACCACACTATTTTATTTTATAATATACAATAAATTAATTTTAATTAATAAATTAATAAAACTATATTTAATTTTATAACCGTATAATGTTCTATTGTATTTATAATATCAACTATGAACGTATGTATTTGTTTCTGCGGCCCTCCAATCTTTATGAAAATTTGTATTGGTCCGCGATCGCTTCTGATTTGGAAAGCCCTGGTTTAACACAAAATTCTTTTCTCCAAATTGCAGCAAAGTGTATTTAGTGTAGCAAACATAATGTGCATTTTCTTTTTGCTTTGATTAATTAATTATTAATAATATTTTCGAAGATATTAAAGAAAAAATTCTATAAGGAAATAAAAGAATTTTTCCTAAAAATTTGCAATTTATTTTTATTTTCAACACTTATTTTATCTTACCATCCACACATTTTTGCAAGCTTTCGCAGCATTTGTCAATGAATCTTTTTCTATTCCGGTTAAGATACCTCAAAATAAACAGTTTGAACACATCAATATCGTCCTCTACCGGCAAAAAGCGTTCTCCATGTAATATGACCTTTTTTTTTTCGAAAATAGATCAAACTCATTGGATGCAAAATCAGAACCGCTCAAAAATTAGATTACTTAAAGAAATGTGTGAGAGAGAGCCTTTGCAGTATTAGATACTAATCTGTTCTTAGCAGTTGCGGTTTCTCATCTTTCCGAAGACTACATAATTTATAATACTTAACTGCTGCATAGTTTCAGTATTATGTCTATCTATGATTAATAGATCTATGATCCTTCACGTCATATATAAATAAAACTTTTAGATGACCTTCACGATCTTCGTAATTCAACAAAGTACATTTCACATTTATTATGACTCACAGTAAAAAATATATTTCCAGATATCATTATCCAAAATGAATAATATTCATATTTATTTTTCTTTAGTAGGTATACATTTTTTTTAACCTGATCTTTTGTTTAGGAACCTTATAATAGTTTTATTATTATACTTTAAATAAATATATTATTCTATTAAAACCATTAGGTTATACTAATGTTTTCCACAAACAAATTTAGTCAATGATTTGAAATATCGCTATCACCAGATGGATGTACTGCCACGTTAGACGAATTCTGACAAGTTGTACTATTAGTAAAAAAACCTTTGAATTTCAACGCGATTCCTGTAATGATACGTAACGATCGTTTTTTCAGTACCCTCAAAATATGCTTTACTCTCCAGACTAATTGCACTACTTTGCTGATAAGGATACCTTTCAAGCTTATATGCGCGCCAATATAATGTGTTTCTTGATCTTCTTCATAGCTGCCATTACTTTCACTATATCCACTATATTCTTCATATTCAATTCGACTTTCATTAGATATGGAACCAACGATGTATATGATATCATTGCCAAAATCATATTCTATTCTGGGTGTGTCGGGATCACCTCTGAAGACCCGCTCAATCTCCTCGCCTAAGGATTCATCGTCTATTATCTCTATACGCATTTCTGCGTAATAATTATTAATTTTTCAAAATTATGTTTTTACTGGTATGAAATTTTCAATTTCTAAAAAGTCTGTATTAAAAAATAAACTGATTTTCAGAAAACATGAAAAATTGTATAAAATAATTTTCATTTAATTTTGGAAGTATTTAGGAAATTTGATACAAAGTTACTTGGTTTATTTTGTAAATTTAACAAAAACATTATATACTATGTTGTTGTTGTTGTGGTTGTGATTTAAGTGAGTGCGAACTTTTACTCTTTTGTGGCTGGGGGGTTTATCCCTGCCCCACACTAAGTTTTAACTATACTAGAACTATTATTACTTACTTACCTTTTAACTGATGACGGACCATAGATCAGCATATCTTCCTGTGCGTCCTGAGGTGGACTTGAGGTTTGTTAGGGCGGGGTTAGGCAACGTGTCAACTTTTGTGAATAATTTTAGGGCTCTGTCCTTGATATATTTTTTTCACTGAGTCGATCCTTAAATCTCTATGCATGTCTGTTGTTCTAATATATAATATATAATTTATTAAAACAAATTTTCATTTTAAGATTTATTCTTTGGCTGGCTTGCAAGGTTCCGATTTTTATGAAGTGGTTGTGAAGTCACAAAAGCAATTCTTCTGGCTAAAAAGTTAACATAGGCATATATGTTTTCATGTCTTTTGGTTTAATTTATATAAATTTTCATTTCAATAAAGGTGTCTTAAGATCTTTGTGAATGTTCTTATAACTGAACACAGTGCTTATGTGGTGTTAATATATTTGATTAAACCCTTTGTGTACTAACGTTGCTATGCAGTTGAAGATAATATGTTTAAATTGATTTAATGATTCTACTATTAAAAAATATCCTACGTTTTTTTTTAAACTACAAAATAGTTACTTACTTAAATAGTTACTTAAGTAACACAACACTCAAGACACAGGTCCAAACTATCTGTATAGGATAATAACGGATTATCTGACTTCATACTAATGTTTGGAATACAATTTTCAGCCAACATTTCAGTCAAAAAATGAATGGAAAGGCAGAAAGTTAACTACGATGTATCAATATTCGCGAATTGCAGCGGGAAGAATCAGGAATTTTGCCGTTAATTTTAGACATACTTAGGTTACCTTATGATATTGGCGAGCTAAGCCATTTAGCTGGCATTACTCTTATCTGGGTTCCTGGATATAGGAATAGTGGAATTGCTGCTTCATCAGATGTATCCTTAAAGTCACCGGATTATGTTCCTCTAAAGATCGTTAGGAGAAGTACTTATCTTTAATCATTTTAGTTTGCCAATAATAAGTGGAAGATACTTGACAACGTTTGGAGATTCTCGAGATGTGCTCCTACAAGTACCGGTTTATGTTTCTATCGATATTGTCAAGAGAAGTACACATCTCTAATTTTTACAGCTTGCCAATAATAAATAGTTGTCACTTAAGTCATATGCAGCTCGGCTGAGGTTAATACCCAAACTTACGCGGGAAGAATGATCAGGTTTGTTTTTCATTCGGCGTGGAGTTGCGTATTCGCTACTGGGTATGGAGACCCAAAGATCAGTGAAGGTTAAGATAGGCCTCGAATCGTACCAATGTGGAAGTTATGTCTTCCACACATTTCTTCATTGGTACCGGTGGAAATTTCTAATGAAATTCCAATGGAGCGTTAATTGACGCGTTGTATTAATACACGTATTAAATAACAAAGGGACATTCACATTGTCCTTCCCGACTTTATAGTCTCATTCCCATTTTTAGATAAGAATTTTGTATACTATTTTCAATATATGACATCATCCTATCAATAGTGTTATTCTTCGGTACCAACTCTTGAATTTCACTTCAGTTGAAATCAATTTAAGTCAAAATAATCTAGAACAGTGTTTATGCACAATTTAAGATTAATTAATCCTTGTGTATGTGACTTGGAGTGCTAATTTTTCCACTCACTGATATATTTTTGCTTGTTGATTTATATAATTATTTATTTATGTATTTCTCTGTTCAACACGCCCAAATTGAATGTTGCGTTCCGTTTACGTCATGGTCCATCATGCACTTAATTTCCTCCACATCCGCATCCGCCACCGCTTTTTCTGCTTTATTGGTATTTACATTCACTTAACTTCATATAGAAAAATATGTTAACAATTATTGTGTTTATTTATGTACGCATTTATGGCATAATTTCAGCTGACAGTCACAGTTCGCTTAAATGTCAGCCCAGTTTCAGAAATTATGACATTTCACTAATATGAAATATGCGACAAAACGCTCAAGAAATACAACCACACCACACGTACTTAATATACGTAAAAATGTTCATATATATAAAAATAAAAATGAATAAATA
The DNA here is from genome assembly GCF_002237135.1 of Teleopsis dalmanni. Lineage (NCBI taxonomy): Eukaryota > Metazoa > Arthropoda > Insecta > Diptera > Diopsidae > Teleopsis > Teleopsis dalmanni. The sequence continues at coordinate 73,761,661 of NC_051848.1, read as the reverse complement.
TATGTACATATATAAATTAATATTATGAAAGAGGAAGAAGGAACAGAGTGGCAACAATAACTGCGATATAAATAATTAACCGCAAAATGAAAATATGTGTGCAAATCTGCACGTCGTTATTGGTGACATAAAGGAGAACTACAACAAATCACAAATAAATGAGGAGCTTCGCGTCCTCGTCGCAGGACGAGTCTCATACAAAGTCTGTTCCGTTGTTGAGCAAATAAATGTGGGGGAATGAAATCAGTTGCTTGGTAGTAAATGTGAGTATTTCAAAACAAAATCTTATTTGCTATTTTCATTGCATTACAAGAATTTTACTTAGCACAACAATTATGTTAACAAATAAGTGGATACAATTAAGCTTAAAAAGGTTTTAAAAATGAATTTGTTGACGAGGAAATATTATTTGCTTTCTTTTAACTACGAGTAGATAAAAGTGACAACAAAATTACAAACTAATCGATTTGATAACAGACTTTATTTTAGGTTAGGTTATACCAGCGATCCAAAAGGGATCCACTTAAGCGCGGTGCAGACTATCATTTTTGAATGTCAATTAAGTTGCACTCTCTCTTGTTAAAATTTATTCTAGCTACCGAACTTGAACATGCTCGCATTGAAGAGTTGTCATTCAAGCAACATTTTTGAAGAACAAGAGTGTTTGCGCACACTGTAAGTATAATATGTGTAATAACGCAAAAATATGCTCTTGATTGACGAATGCAAGTTTTTGGGTGACAGATTATCATTCATATATTGGCTGCTTGTCATTCAAACGTACAGACTATCATTTTTGAGTGTCAATCAAGAATTTTCTCTTTTCAATGACATTTAAAAATGATAGTCTACACTGCGCTTTAAGCACGTATTACACATGAGATTTGTTTGTCAAACTTTTTTGTCGTCGCTTGCCATTACACATCAAAACAATCGACAAAATATACTACGAAATAAAATCATGCAGGCCTTATGCTATTTATATAGACACACGCTATAACAGATATTTGATTATCTCATTGTTATTAGTATTTATTTAAGTGCATAAATCGCAGTCAAACACTATGATATAGGTATATATGGCATAGAAGTACACTAAATAGAGCAGTACTTCACATCTGCGTATCGTATTTAATACTGGTCATGCGTGAGATTTATGTTTGTAATTTTAGATCTCAAAAATTTTAAACTCAGATTTCAAATCAAAAAGCAAAAACATCAAATCATTGTAATTGGATTGTCAGACTTATTATATAGTGTATTCACACTTTGATAAGTTAAATCTGGAGCCAGAACTTTTCTGCAGATTAGGACACAGTACCCTCCTTTCTTTCATAAAAATAAAGGAGAAACAGAAGACAAAGGATAGCAAGGATAATATACCAAAATTAATGCAATTGTTACTGGTACCTATAACTATATGATACATCAGAATTGTATGAATCTATCGAAAGAAAACTTAGAATCATCACAGAAATTCAAACAGGTCACTGTAAACTAAAATACCCCCTTACGAGACTGGATATATATATACGGATGCAAGTTATAGATTCTGTAAAGAGAATAAGGCATCAGTCACATATGTGCTGGTAGAATGTCTTGCGCTAATGTTTATACGTAATAAACTCTTAGGAATGTGAACCCTTGCGAAAGAGGCTATTAAACTCTGTGAAGTGGGTTTTATATTACTTTTTATAGACGCAACAGGGCTTAAAGATCTACTTAGATTTCTAAGTAGATCCAAGGAGATGTGCTTGGAGCCCAGAAAGGGGCACAATAAACTCAATAGTAATAAATAATAATATAGTCACACTTTTTAACTACTTTCACAAAATATATACCTAAAATATATATTTACTAGTATATGTAATTTTTATATTAATTACACATACAACGATTGACAATAGTAGTTTTCATATAAAAATTTTCAATATTAAAACCCGATATCATGAACATAGCTTAATTTATATAAAGCAAAGTTAAAAAAGTTTTTTTATAAATACTGTATTCCTAAAATCATAAAAGCTTGTCTAATAACTGTCCCGGCAAATAGTACGTTCAAATGGTTTGCTGAACCATAGTTCGGGAATGAATGGCTTGTAGTGTGATGTAGCATTAAAGAAACACTAGATTTTTTTAAAAATCTTCATTTTAAAATTCTAAACAAAATCCACAATCAGTTTTCTCCGAAAATTTTATGAACTGTTACTTTCAACGTAAAAATGATTATAATTAAACTTATTTGTAGTAAGGCTAATGGCTTCCGAAAAAAATTCGAAACCCCGAAAAATCGTGTCATTTCCCATGAATCCTAAAGTAAGAATAATATAATTTTAAAAGTGGTGGCATCAGTTAGCAGAAAAGAAATCACATCTAACTATATCACAGATCATATTTATTTTAGTGTTTTTTCTCCAGAGTTTATTTTAGTTTCTGTTATCATATCTTGAATATATTCTTCCTTTTCATATGTGACCTCTATAACCATGGTTTTGGTCAAAACGTGCACAATTTCAATGGATTCATTACTATTAATATCATTGACTATATTGGATAATACAAATAAATAAATCAATCCCTAAAAATTAACAGGTACTAGTAAAGGAGCATAAAGATAGATGATGTCGTTTTATGTTAAAATGATCATAGAGTGGATAGTTAAGGGGAGTGAAATTTCGATTAAAGTCCTAATATACTAAGTGATTACGTACGGATGAAACTAAACAAGAGTACTTTTTAAAAGAAGATAGTCGGACAATTTGGGGAGATTAAATAAAATTGTTGTCTTATGAATATAGTCGATTTATTTGGAGAATGCTTTCTGATGCTCTATTACCCACTGCTTTGGTTATTTGCCTGACCAGTATTTAATTATGTTAAAGTAATTTTAACAATAATGGCTAATCGTATTATAGAATGGGCTGCGAAATCATAAAAATTTATTTATAAAAGAAGCAATAAGGAATGAGATTTAATGTGTGAATAATATTAAATTTTATTGGAAAGGAAAGCGTGATTTTTCAGTAATGTAAGGAAAGCAACATATCTGTGATAAATAATTCAAAGAGTTCTATTTTCTATTAATCAGGTATAATTTTTATTTTATTTTTTAATTAACACTTCATTATTTTAACATATTTTTAGGTAATGTAAACATACTAGTGATAATATCTATATAGTAAATGATATTGATAACTTCTTTGTCTGAACTTATTATTATTTTTATTACTTTTCAATTGATTTCTACTATAGTTTTATATTGATTATAACATCTTTATATCTTAGTAATGCAGTAATATCTCAAGCACCAACAACGCTCTGGTATCTCTATATTTTTCAACATCAGCCCTTCTTTTGTATGACTACTTTGGAGTGCGCTGCTATCTCAATATGATTGGGCTCAATGATGTAGTAGAATAATCATCTATAACTAAAAGAGCATGCTAATTTTGGTCGTATAGCTTTGATTGGACGATTTTACCGTGGGTAAAGAGATTGGTATAGGGGTAAAAAAATAAATTATCGTCTTTAAGTAATGAATAATGAAATTTGTATTGTTTGTGATTGTACGATATTCCACTGGGTAAAGTGGGATGAACAGAGAGGCTCTAAACTCCAACTCTACCAACTTGATTTAATAGATCGTTAGCTTTAGCTGATGAAGAATCAAATTTGTATTCCTTGTGATCGATAGATTTTCCGCTGGGTAAAAATGAGTGAGGGTAGGTGATCTTCACGCTAGATTGGATACTTTGATGCGTTCTTACTTAGTGATATTTTGCTTAATTAAAGATCATGGAAGGGACAATGGTTTGTTTGGCGCACACCATTCTGAAAGTCTAAGCATTATTTAATTTAGTGCAGTCATTGTTAATATTTTTAATTTTTTCAAAACTAGGATTCATAGTGTATTTGATGCTAATATTGTTGAAGATTAAAATACAGAATAGATCTATTTTACATAACTTTAGATGATACGATGATATTAATTTTTTAACTTTAATTATGGTATGAAAATTATTTATAGACTATAATGTAGCAATTATTGATCGTCTATTACCAAATGAAATCAGACATGAAGCTTGACAGAATTGTATAGGTCCATTATATATTTTATTGATTGTTATGCCTTGATTTATAATATGTACATAATTTTGTTATCGACTTTTTTAAGATAAATAATTTAATTCTTCCCTTCGAACTTTAGCATGAAAATCGTTAAAAGTATTAATCAATTTAAGTAGTTTTATGAGTTATTGTTAAATTTCTGTATCCAATGTATATCATTAAGTGGTTTTGGTCTGGCAACACTTTTCAGCATTACATTTTAATTGAATTGAAAATGAAAGTATAAAATTTTATTTGAATAAAAATTGTCTCGAAGTCAATAAAAAGTTATTAATTTAATTCAATATTAAATTAGTTCTACTTCAACAATCTCTTCTGAGTCGCGCCTAATGCTTGTGCTTTGACACAAAATAATTGCGGGTGGCAGCACAGCTAAAGCAAAACAATGGCAACTGAAAAGCAACAAACGCTGTAATTTGAACGCATTCAACACAATTTAACTGCCAGGAGAGGCGAGACCACAAACGCCACAGATGCGAAGGCGTTGCAAGACATCTTCATTACACTTGTTGACAGCATCATTTGGGTTGGTGAGATTTCGGAATTTTAAGATTTATTGTTTTGAACTCCGAAAAGAGTCTGCACTAAAAGCAGAATTTGTGTTTTTTGTTGTCTTCCGTGTAGGGTTTCCGTAGCAAGACGAGAAATGCTAAACAAATTCTTAAATGTACATTGAGTGTTGAAGTTACGATTTGCTGCTCCTGGCGCGTGAAACGCTCAACCGGAAATTAATATTTATACCAAAATATCAAGATATTTCAAAACAAAATATTTCTCTAAATGCTCGTATACCGCAAAACATCCTCTTTTCAACTTACCGCACATGACAGGTGTCGAAAAAATTACACGTGTTTTGTTGTATTGAAGTTTATCCTTTAGGAAGTGCCAGCAGTTTCTCTGCCTTGACCCGTATATATGTGGCTGGTGAGATTTTATCTCAATTTATTTATGATATTGTATTTCTAGTATTTTTATATGTCAGTTCAATTGACAGCAATTTAAATGATAGGTGTAAACAAGGAATATCTGTAGCTGTGGTTTCAATATATAAAGCTATGTTATTTATTCATTCAATCGCAAAGATATAATTGAGCATCTATATTTAATTAAGTACAAGGGTCAAATAACTCATTTTTTCATTTTCTCAAATAATGATGAATTATTTGATATATGTATTTAAATAACAGTTGAATTGAATCAACCCAAAAACATAAGTTTTATTATTTTAAAAAACAAAAATATAAAATATTTCTTTTAAAATATAAGTTTGTTGATTGCAATGATAGGACAGCAGATATTCTTCCACTTCAAGCATTTTCTCTCATTTTTAGTTTCCAGAATAAACTAGTTTTAGGGAAATATTTTTTTTACAGTTAGTCGGACACGTTTGTCGGACCTTTCGGATAGAACGAAATGTCTATTAACTCACCTTAATTTAAATGAATGGGTATTAAAAATCAATTCTCCTACATTATCCTAATAACATAATCCCAGATCTTATGGAGATCTGCTTATCTAGTTTCAAAATGGAATTTAAAAGTAATAAACATTTCCCCTTAATTTTCTATTCAATCTAAATAACTCATATTAAGGGAATATTTATTTCTACACAAATAATATAGAAAAATGTTTTTCTTAAATTTTTTAGCAGCGTTATCAAGTTCGTTCGTGGGGAGTATGGATGAAATATGCACACAACAAATGCGGAAGAAGTAAGGCTCGTCATTAAAAACCTTATTAAACGAAAAGCACCAGAATTCGACTAAATCTACAATTGCAATATTAAAATCGTTCAATTATTATTATTAACGAAATCACAGAAGTCATCAGCTTAATTTTATTACAAGATATATATCCTTGGAAACCCAAAGAAATCGTGTTATTCCCTAAACAGCAGGCAAAACCAACTCGAGACTACAAAATTGTAATGAATTGTTCAAAAATGTTGCATACTTTTAGGAGATTGCATCCAAAGTAAAAAAAATGTCTTATATCTAATATTATAATCGCATCCTATTTGATTAATATTTTAATTTTTTTATAATTATAATTTATTATAGTCTTTTTATAATTTATTATAGTCTCTAAATTAAAAGCACCAAATATAAAACAAAATTTTTCACGTTCCAACTCTGAAAAGCTTAGCACTCCTATCGACAACCTAAACGCTCAACAGTGCTGGAACAAAATAAAAACGGATATTAATAAAATCTGCATGGAAACCTTAGGCAGAACGTTAAATAATACCAAAGATGAAGAAGAATAAGCAACAGGACTTAGCGGTGCGGTGGGAAAAATGAAAGTGACTTATAGACAGCCTATGCCCAGGCTTATTATTATTATTATTATTACTATATGCAAAGTTCTTCATTTGAGTATTGAGTTTCTAGATTTAGATCCCGCGCATAGGTATGTGCCATCCGGAATAAGTTTTAACAAAAATTGATTTCATCATCTTCGATTTCCTTGAAATTTCATTTCATGTGCTGCTTTTTTAAAATAAAAATACCTATTATATATCTCGGTTTAAAATGTATAAGATTTTTACTTAGGATGTCTTAAATGACTAATGTTTTTAGATGACTAATTTGCAAAGGGTCTTATCTTAGGCTCTAGAAGTGCTAGAAACTTTAAATTTTTTGCATTGTAAACTATTGTATAGTCAAAATTAATTTTTCTTCCATATTTTGTCTGCTGTCAAATTCTCTTCTCATTGCCGCAAGCCGAACTGGCTTCATATTTGTTACTTAAAATTTATGTTTCAATATATATTATTGATGTATTTTTGTACATAAAATTAAGATAAGCACTTTAATATTAAGTTATTGTATAAGAAAATGGTATTTACTCCATAACTAGCATATCCTTTGTAACATAACATAAGAAATAAATTTTCTTATAAACTCAAAAATGATAAAAACCTTCGGATGAAAGTATGCTTCCATTTATCCAAGTAAAAATGAAAATTCCAGCAAAATGCAGACTTAATGTGCAGATAATCTCATAAACAAGAATGTGAATCCATTTTCAGTAGAAATATTCAGACAAATTATCTTGTCATAAAAATCAGTTTAATTAGTCTTGCATACTCGTATTTATGGCAACACATTCCGGGTTAGTGCCAAATGAATTGTTGTGGTGCGCCCCAAACTGCTCGACTGCAGCTCGGGTTCAGGCAATTTGTTGACTTTATAATTTGTACTAAATGGCATAGTACGAAAATAATGTTGGCTTTTCGCCTTGAGGAGCTTAAGTTTTGCCACAAACAATATTGCCACTTGTAACATTAAACTAGCAAACGACCAAAAGCAAAAGGACCAAAACACACTTGCTCACAGGATCCGAACAGGAGTGTGGACGAGTGTGCATGTAAGTGCTTTGCTTAACTGTAATGAAGGAAGAAACACTCCTAATATTGGGTCTTCCATTGCAATGAAACTCAAAAGAAAGTGTGCATGCCTTAGAACTCGTATTTAAAATCACAAAATTGCTTTGTTGCCGTGCTGCTTTCAGAGACGAAAGCAGTGGATTAGGATGAATTCAATACGTCGAATGCAAGTGCTCTGCTATTATTCGCACGAAATGTGAGTAAAATTAGATGGAAACGTTTGTTTCGTCTCGGAGTGCCAAGAGCAATATTTCCAGGCGTGCTTTAACAAAATTTCCTACTTTTCATTTATATCATTTCATTTATGAACACTAACTCAGTAAGTACGTAAGTGAGCAGTGCAGAATGAAAATTAAATGAGTGTGTTTAGATAAGAGTTTTCTTATTAAAGCTTCAATCATTTAAAATTAAAAAAACACTTAAACTTTGTTGAATGATCTCAGACGTAAACTCGATTTAGTTAGTAACTTTTATTTCCGCTGCAGCAGCCTATTAAGAGCAGAACTTTTACAAGATTAGTATTATAAGTGCTAAGAAAGACAGATTACAGATCGCTTTTAAGAAAATAGGATAACAGTACCAGTCATTGTTTCGCCTAATTATATATGACCTAATGTTCACCTGGGAACGCAATGGAATGAAGAAGAAAAGTTATAGTTTGATATCTTATTTTGTCTAAGTTTTAAATAGAAGTTTACATTGAGTCATTACCAGATAGTAAGAAATTATGAAACCTCATTAAGAGATTTTACGAAAACATTCATATCCAATATATATCAGAACAACGATATGAAGACATTTGTATACAAGTTGGCCGCGTTGTCTTAAAAAAAAACTTAACTCATATTGAAATGGCCCGTAAATATACAAGTCATACGGTATGTTTGTTAGGGATTCACAACCGATTAGGAAACCCTGCTAGAATCTTCCTTTTAATTATTTCTGTGTCAGTTATGGAGAGTATGATGAGTACATCTACTTTGTTACTACCAACAGACGAGTAATGCCAATTGACTATTCTAGACGTCTCCTTTTTTAGGAGGCAAGGATCTTGGTCAACTCTAAGACTTCCAACTTAAAACTATTTGCAGTTTTGCCAAAGGTTTAAATTGATTTCAAAATTTTTATAACACAATAGGCCCATAGGTCTAAGTGAATTCTTTGGATCGCCGGCATGACCTAACCTTATCTAGTTTAAATTGAGTGAGATTTCTTATTCACAAAAACATTTGCAAATATTTGTGCATGATATTTTAAGCACTAGCATTGGCCAGACTCTTGCTTTTATAAATGCTACTGCCTAGTATAAATTTAATCATATTTTAACTTATTATTACGAGAAATTGTGGAATCAAAACAGTTTCTTTAGCTAATTGAGGAGGTTCCGTTCCTCTCTCCACTTCACCTAACTTACACCACCCGATTGGAATATGTAACTCTATATCGAGTTATACCGAACAGGGTTCAGTTAATATGAATTACAGGACACAGTGAATTTACGGGAAACGAGAAAGCTAATGAACTAGCCAGAAAAGGGACGACTTCACATTATATTATATCTCAGAATAGTTACAGGCTCCTCGGGGAGGTATGCAGATCTGAGATCAATTATTACTTAGACTGATGATGAGATAAATAATAATCCAGTCAAGGCACAAAGAGGGGTTTTGAAGAAACCTCGCAGTTAATATAGAGTAAAAGTGCTCAGGTGCACTAACTCAACTTTCCTCAACATAATAATAATAAAAACCATTCTGTGGTCCTTTTCGAAGCAACTTAATAAATAGCTGGAAAAAGCAGCTCAAACTGATTGGAATAATGTAATTGTCTGTACACAAGCTTAGGAATTAATGCCGAATCGATCAAAAGCCCGAACTAGGTAGTTACTAATGACATCCGACTTGTCACAGGGTTTCTCACTAGGCATTGCGGAATCAACAAACATGTATCGAACGTAGGTATTACAAGAGGCGATAGCTACGAACTTTGTCACGAAGAAGAGAAAATAGTACAACACATTCTGTGTTACTGTGATAGTTGTGCCAAATTTAGAGTTCGGTACTTATGAATTGTCTATCCACTTATTATGGAGTTAGGCAACATCTCTCTAAAGGACATAATGGTACTTTTAGCTGCTACGCTGCTATGTAACTAAAGTGGGTTTTTCACAATAATCCTCAAATGATGCAGTGACGTGGTAACTTAGCTCCCACTCCTTTCAAAATCTAATCGAATCTAATAGGCCTTACTATATTTTCTTGGAGTTCTTTAACTCTGATAGTATATTTATTGAAATGGTGTTCTTTATGTATTAATCTGAGTATTTTTTCTAACAAATATTACTCAAACAGTTGAGAGAAATTAGCTGACAGTAAACTGTTCGTCTTATACACAAGGCATTCTTCGACTATCTTGATTAATCGATGAACTTGAGCCATTGCCAAAACTTTGATTATTCCTAAATCTGGAATTGGAATTCTAATATATTGATGGAATATCAAAATCTGCTCTATCGAATACTTATTCACGGTACACAGCTTGTGTCTTATTTGTCTTTGATGTTATTATTATTTTATTGTTATTTTTTATATACATTGTTATTTTATATTTAGAAAGACATCTATTAAGAATTTAAATTGCTTAATTTAAATAAAACTATATTGTTTCGTATGAATGCTGAAGTATCTATTATGACAAATTAATGCAATTGTCCATGCAACAATCCACAATCTTTTCCATTTTTCGATATAAAAACAATAAAATATGGTTTGTGCAATCTGAGTACTGAGAGTGGAAAGCTAAAATCTGTCGTCGTACAAATCGTCATAATATGAAAAATTTTATGATATATTGAACATAATTCGCTTTGATTGCATTTTATTCATTTTTATTGGCGTCCATTGAATTTGTCAACTCAGGGTTTTTGCCACAAAATTCAATGCAATCGATTCGAAAACAACCTCAAATATTATTTCAATAATACGAGGATTACACAAAATCGTTTCGAAGAAGAAAAGAAAAAAAAAACGAACAGAGATGCCATATGAATTCAATAACAAAATTTTATTAGATATTAAATCTAAAAAGTATCTTTTTCATGTCATTGCATTTAAATTTAACTCTTGATATCAAGTCGATTTTGATAGTAGTTCAAATGTGATTCATTTGATGTCCTTAAGAAAATCTTTGAATTATTTTTACAATTGAAATTTGGACTCATTTGAAGCGGGAATTGGGATGAATATCCAAAAACAAATTAAGGCCAATCTGTTGTGTTGAGGTGTGGCGTGGCATTCCTATGTGTAAATCTGGGCTAAGAGGATTAGTGTGATTTCAATGGCAGCATTACTGGTTCCTTCCTCACCACTTTGCAAATCTGCATTTGACTTCGAGCATATTAAAATCCCGTACGTAAATACACATGCATTTATATTGAAAGATTGTTTGGTTCATCAAGTCGGTTGTAGCTGTTTTTGCTCCCTTTGCCAGTATGTATGAATGTATGTATGTATGTATGTATGCATGAGTGAATATGAATGTACATAAATGTGTATGGGAATGTTTGCTTGTTTACATTTGTTTGCTTCCGTTTAACCGGAAGTGCAACTGTATTTCTACTGCAAAGCGAAACCCTAACTGACTTGATAATCTTTTGGAAACTTCATCCACACAACTAAGAAGGCGAAAACACGCATTATGCAAGTAACTCGAAAAGATGCTTTTGCCGCCGAGCATATGCATTGTTGTTTTTGGCGTTTTTATTTAAGAAATAGTTATCAGCTCCTTGGTGCTCGACTATGGTCGACTATCCTCAACTATGCCCGACTATCCTCAGCTATGGTTCACTCTGCCTTACTATATACGCGTATCTGTACTATACCATGTTGTGCTTTCCTCTGCTATTATGGCGTTGTTTGTAATGGTTATTGTTGTTGTTCCTCCAGTTGTTGTTGTTAGTTTTATTGTTAGTAGCAAAGCAAATATTATGCATGTATCTTTTTTGCCGATGTTGTATCTTCTTATTTCAGCTTTCCTTGCAAACACTGCAATAGACTAAATGAAGCATGATTTTATGGTTGCTTCCGCTTTTGTTTATTTTATTTTGTTCTTTCGCTTTGTTTTTGTGTTTTTGTGTTGTCTTTTTTCTTCCATTTTTCCCTTCTTTATTCTTATTGTTATTGTTGTTTATTCCATTCTTAAAAATTTTTTACTTTAAGATTTTGTGAAATTTTCTTCGAAAGAGTTTAATGCGCGCTTTTCGGCTTTGCCTATTGAACTGACTTACTTAGTTTTTACAGTTGTTGTCTTAGAGATTAAATTTACCTAATTAAAGATTATTAAAGTATCGATTCAAAAAAAACTGAGATATTAGAACCACGATTATGCATATTTTAGCTTGTTTTCAATAGACTTGAGTAGCGCATTTAGTGAGGGAATAAAGGAGTCCTCCTTGGAAATGTGATCTAGAGAAAATAAAAAGTTCTAGTAATTTATTCCTTCAGAGTTGTAAAAAGCATTAAGCCATATGTTTGACTTATGACATATGTTTTTTTAATTAACGATTGCTTTCTAACGATTTGCTTTAACACAATACAAATATTATTCCATTCCAATATAAATTCCTGAGAGTTTCTTGTTTTCAAATTTGAATAGGCATATACGCTGCCTTCAAAAGAATCTGACAAAAGAATCTAAATTCATAGAAAAAATTTGTAAGTAGCCCATAAACTACTAGCCACTCTCATGTGGGTTCTTAATTATGAAAACATTAAAAATAAAACAAAAAAAAATAGACAGCATAGAATCAAGCTTCTATGGACCTCAGACCAACAAGATATGCATCTGTCTCCACTGCAGCTACAGAAGAATTGGTGGAAGTTACCCATAACTTATAACACATTTCCGTCGACATGATCTTCTTATAATAATATGAGATCCAGGGAACTTATTAACAGGGGCTATTATCTCTAATTGGTGGTAGTTATCCATAACTTATAGCACATTTCGGTCACTATCTGAGTGACTTGGACAGTCATTCATTTATTAGCTTTGGCTAATAAAAGAAATAGATTAAGAAAGCACTGTCTGGGAAATACTTTAATCTAACAGACTACATAAGCTTAACAGAATTAGTCTGGTTTGTCTACAGGAGTTTTTTGGTGATATATGTTGATCAACCACTGCGAAGCGAAGTGATATATGTTGATCAACCACTGCATCCAATTAACTTTACTATAAGCAAACGTTTCAAAAATCGGCGCCAATAACGTGGGTATATCATTTGAAGGGTCAACAATATACTGGAACTTATTACATCTATTGTGTTATAACGTTAAAATATGCGTACTTCCTTCAAATGACGATTATTTTAAAGCACATAAAATTAATATTCAACATTTTCTGAAAGACAACGTTTTGTCCTTCAGTTTAACCACAAAAAGAATTCAGCGACTACGAAAATGTTTGCTAACCATTTGGATATATACTACAAAAGGTCGTAAAAAGGAATTTTCATTGAATTCTGTCGAATGACAATCACTTAACTTTATTTAAGCTCCTATCTGAGCTCTGCTTTAATTTGACTCTGCCATATATTCTATGGGCGCCGTGCCTAAGCACATATACGAGTATACATTTAATTATTTATTTTTCTTTGCCATTATAATCTATTCAAGGATTTCGGCCGAAAGCAATACTTCTTTCAGGCACTTTTTTTGCATGCGTGCCTTTTCCAGTCTCCACATCAAGCGGATTAGTGCTTCCTAAATTTTTTTTTATTTTTTTTAAAGAGCTATTATATAAGAGACTTTAACCCACTAAAACCATCCGATGTCCGACGGTTAGTCCTCTCGGGATCATCGATTTGGTGTTTTGTCAGGAGCCCATCTAGAGCACGAAGCTGAAATATCAGTCGTCGTCATTTTTACTGCATTCCATTTAAAGCTGCTTGAACACATTTCATGTAAAATACTGCTAGGAGATGGTAGATGCCCTAGACTCTTCACGAGCACTTCCCGTTCTTCATCAAACTGGTCGCAGGGAAAGACTAGATGTTCTGCACTTTCTTCGACGTTGTAGCAATTTGAGCAGTAGGGACTATTTGCTAGGTGAAATCTGTGAAGTTATTCTAAAAAACTTCCGTGGATACGCAATATTTAAGTCAGACTGTAATCGACTTCGCCATGTTTTTTTCACACCCATTGTTTAATGTTGAGAATGAGTGCATGGGTGCAGCGTCCTTTAGAGAACTGCTTCCATTTTTACTGTCATTCTCTAAATGAATATGCGAGTTCGGCAGATTTTTGAGATGTCGTAGGTGTTATGCTTTGCCTGCCATAAAGGCGCCTTAACTCGCTCACTTAAGTGCTTTCTTAACTTAATCAGTCTACCACAAACGAGGTCTGCAACTAGAACAGCTGGCACTTCTAACACTTTTTTCAATGAAGCATCATTATTAATTCATACAATATTCGTATGACCAAGCGAGCAAAGTTATCACGAGTTGGTACAGCTTATGATTTATTCGGAAGCCTTACTCATCGCTAATTCGTAGATCTTACAAAGAACTTTTCTCTCGAAAATTTTCATTAGTGCTTTATTTTTCTGTGTTAGCGTCTAAGGCGTAGCAGTTTCTGTGGGGAAGTACAGTACATAAATTGATATTAAAGAAAGTCGTATGATGCCTTCTTTCAATATATCGGTCTTGCTGTTGTTATGATTATGTTTATTGTCTTATATGATGTCCTCTTCAGCATCTAAGGCATAGCACTTTTTGTGGGGTATGTACAGTACGTAAATTGATGTTAAAGAAAGTCGTATGAAGCTTTCTTTCAATATATCGGTCTTGCTGTTGTTATAACTATTTTTATTGTCTTATATGATGTCCTCTTCAGCATCTAAGGCATAGCACTTTTTGTGGGGTATGTACAGTACGTAAATTGATGTTAAAGAAAGTCGTATGAAGCTTTCTTTCAATATATCGGTCTTGCTGTCCTCTTCAGCGTCTAAGGGGTAGCACCTTCTGTGGGGTAAGTACAGTACGTAAATTGATATTAAAGAAAGTCGTACCTATGATGCTTTCTGTCAATATCTCGGTCTTGCTGTTGTTATGATTATTTTTATTGTCCTATATGATGTCCTCTTCAGCGTCTAAGGCGTAGCACCTTCTGTGGAGTAAGTACAGTACGTAAATTGATATTAAAGAAAGTCGTACCTATGATGCTTTCTTTCAATCTATCGGTCTTGCTGTTGTTATGACTATTTGTATTGTCTCATATGATGTCCTCTTCAGCGTCTAAGGAGTAGCACCTTCTGTGGGGTAAGTACAGTACGTAAATTGATATTAAAGAAAGTCGTACCTATGATGCTTTCTGTCAATATATCGGTCTTGCTGTTGTTATGATTATTTTTATTGTCTTATATGATGTCCTCTTCATGTACAGTAATGTATATTCCTAGTTTATAATTTAAATAAATAAAAATAAGTATAAATTATTTAAAAAATATCTTCCTGACTATTTGGTTATCCTATATTATTTAAATGAAATTATTTACTTTTAAACTTAAAAAAAAAAGTACGATTCACAAGAATTTAATAATACTCGTATTCATTTAAAGTAACTTAAAAGTTTCAATTTCTTAATGTAATATTTTTAGTGTAGCTGATTTCCTGTCTTTATTATTCAAATTGATTTTATACAGCTTCTACCTTTAGTTCCTTGGGTTACTTGATTTTCTTGAGTTGATGCATGCAATCACATATTCCAGTGCACGTACCGTAAAGAATTTTATATCAAAAGCAAAAGTTGATCTTGTTCAAATAGTTGAGCAAAGTTCATCACGGTTGATTTGACTAATTCACCAACCGATATACTCAATCCATTCAATTTACTTAGCTTCATATGCGATTTCTACCGAATGTGAGTGTGAGTGTGAGTGTGAGTATGAGTGTTCATTGAAATTTGCTTCTTCTTTTTACATTAACTGGGAAAGCAATTTGTCAATTTCTTCTGCCCATCAAGTAAACTCAAGCAATTTCACTTATGCACTCTTGACTCGTTCTGAAAATTATCGTTGACAGCAACTGCAACAACAGCAACAACAGCAACAACTGCAACAACTGCAACAACAACAAAAATAACAACTTTAATGTTGCAATGTTTGCATGTCATGCAGTATTTAGAGAATGCAATGGAAATAGTTAATGTTGTTGTTGTTGTTGTTGCTGTTGCTGTTGCCGTTTTTGTTGCTGTTGTCAATTTTTGTTGTAAACTGGAAAATGTCACATTATCGTAGATGCGTGCAACTTATGCTGTAGTGAGTAGTAGATAGTATGGACACATTAGCAGACAGACGAACAAATGCTCTTACAATATTGTCGCACACAGCTGATGTATATCATACGAGTTGAATATAATATAAATAGATATAAAATGGTATAAAATTATTTAGTTCAGTTATAAAAAAAAGAAAAAAGTAATAAAATTAAGCAAATGTGTTATGTGGAATTTAGATCTGAGATGCAAAGTATCCATACGAGTGTACGAGAGCAACAATTCTAGCATTGAAAATAGTAAATAGTAAGTAAACTTTAACAGTTAGACTATGTTTCAGGAAGTAGAAGTAGAAGCAGCAGCAGCTGAAGAAGAAGAAGAAGATAGGACAAACCAGAAATTGGCATTTTAATGTGATCAGACATGGACACGCTATCCGGTTGCCTTCAATGATAATGCACACTTGTGCGAGTCTACTGCATGTGAGTAACTTTCAGTAACAGAATGAGCTGAATTAGTTGCATGAGTTACATTAACGATAATAAATTTATGTTCTTTCACTGCTACTCCTTTCAACGTATTTTATTTGCAGCTTTCAAGTCATGCCAACTTAAATAAAATGTTCAATGGCTTGCAAGTCTATGTTGTCCTTACCGCCGCCATACACCACTCATGTCCTTTTTCTGTTGAACTTAAGTTGAAAACTACCTTTGATCTGATGTTCCACTGATGCAGTTATCTTTTTTTTTTATTTTTTTGCACTTTGTTTCTCTGGAAATCTATTGTTTGTCTTCACAGAGTACAATTGCTGTTGCTGTTGTTGTTGTTGTTGTTGCAATTTAGCTACTTTAGTTACTAGACTTTAACGTTTGAGTTTAAAATGTGAACAGCAGCTGCATTTGTAGTCTACTTTATGGCGCATGAAATCGAATTGCACTGTTGTCATGGCATCTTTCCTATATTAAACATATCTATATATATATATATATATGTATATTTATTCTACTATCTTAAGTTTTCGTAGTTATTTATATATATGTATATATATATATATATGTGTTTTATTTACTTTTTTTTCCCTTCATCAGACTTTGTCCAAGCTTATCTTTCAATCTGACACAGTTGCAATTTCTTCGCGGTTGGAAAAAAATTCCAATGAAAACAAATAATGCAAAGGGCGAAATGTTTTGAAAATATTTTTCAGCTTTCGTGAGAAACAAGAAAAGTTTTTGGCGCTATTATTTTTTGGATAAAAAGTGAAAAAATTACCCAAAAAAATAATTGAAATCGCAACAAAAATAGAAAAAAAAGTTGAAATAATTGAAATTTATATAAGTTTTTTGCTATTACTATTTGATTTGTTGCGTTGAGCGTAAGAAAAAATCAGGCATTCTGCGAGTGCTTATGAAAATAAATGGAAAAAAAAATAAAACTGAAATTGAAGTAAATGCAAAATGGAAGTTTGAACAGACACCAAAGAAGTTAGCAAACTTCACAAAAAAAATAAAAAAAAAAAATAATAAAAAAAATAATAATAATAATAATCAAAAAAAAAAAAAATTAAGCACAAAAAAAAACAACAAAAAAAAAAAACAAATTATTCAAAACAAGCGAAAAAAAATTGAAATTTGGCTTAAAAACGGCAACACTCCGATAAAATGCAATTTAAGTTTGTTCAAAGTTGCATTTTCGTAAGTTATGAATTTTAAACAGTAAGGGAAACTACATAGAGCAAATAAAAATTTTATATTTGAACGTAGGACTTCACCGAACAATCATACGCACTTCGAATGGAAGACAAAGCGTAATCAAAGTTTGCATTAAAAAGGAAAATAAATTATGCAGATGTTTTGTTAACTTCAACAAATCTTTTATCAAATGCATATTTTGATTTGGATATATATAGCACTTGAAGCTCTCTGGTAGATATTCCACATTAAAGCAGAATACTAGTTATATATATATTATATATTTAATCCTTTAACTCCTAGGAGGAGCATAGGGCCATAACAAATAACTTCCACTCGGTACGATTGTTGGCCAATAGCTTCAACTCTCCCCCGCCTTTCCGCTTGTGTGACATTTTTGTGTCGGTATGTCTTCTCTAGGTGAGAGCAGGTCTGCCCCTTCTTCTGCTACCCATTGGGCTCCACTCAATCGCCAATCTTGTGGTGCCACCAGTCGGTCTACGCAAAGTGTGACCGATCCAATCCCATTTGTGCGTTTCTAATTTCGTTTCTCATAGGTGTTTGCTGAGTTAGAAACCATAGACGATTGTTTAAAATTGTATTTGGCCAAAATACTTTAGAATACGAGTTTCTAGTTGGAAAACAATAGACCATTCATTTGATTCAAAGCAAAGATTCCACTCGTATAATCATATAATTCTATATACAAATATATATAGAATCTTTTTACAATCTATTATTATTATTATTATTATTATTATTATTATTATTATTATTATTATTATTATTATTATTATTATTATTATTATATTATTTTATTTATTATTATTATTATTATTTATTAATTATTTATTATTATTATTTATTTTAAAAAACTTAAAACAAAATATATTGTATATTGTATATGAGAATTTAGGTAATGAAATTTCTGGTGATATGACAGATATCGATGGTCACTGACTTCTGTATAGTATCAACGAGGTTTTGCGGGAGACCAAAGGTGCTCATATTTGCACAGAGATGTTTGTCAATTACACCTTCAGAGCTTTTTATTATTGGAATGGTCTTGATTTCCTTAAGATTCCAGTTTCGTTTGGTTTTCACTGCTAACTCAGTATATCTACTAATTTTCTCTGTGTATGTACGGCTCATGTTTCTGGTAGCAGGGATTGCAACATCAATGAAGTAGCATTTATGTTCGTTCTTGGAGTTTCCGCTTGGAGTTTATATTTGCTAAGAATTTTTTTTCTTCGCGTGTACTCTGTTTGGGTTAGATTCGTGCATCCTGATATTATACGGTTAATAGTTTCGGTTTGACTCATGCATCTCCTGCAAGTATCATTGGTGATAGTTGGATCTTTTATGACATCCTTTCTGTAAGTTTTCGTTGGGATTACTTGGTCTTGTGTGGCGATCATAAAGGCTGCGGTCTCAACGTACAAGTTTCCATTCAATAGCCATTTGTTAGAAATTAATTTATCAACATTATCAGCGTTAATGGACCTGTAGAATCGACCGTGAATAGGTTTTATTGACCACTTTTGTTCCCTTGCAGTTTTGTCGTCAGCTTGTAGATTGAATCTTTCATTCAGGTTGAGAGGTGTTAAATTTATATCTGCTTCATTTATTACTTTTATTATTATTATTAATATCTTTATATGAACAGTAAAGAACAAAAGTTTTAATTATTTTTTTTGTTTTTGAGATACAATTATTTCTGTATATATAAGAAGTGTTACCAACTACACATAGGTATATCTGTCAAATTGATATTACTAACTACGTGGAATGAAAGAGGCATGATAAAAAATACCTTCAAAATCACAATAAGTTCTAACTATGGTGAAGTTCCAATTCTAACTATGGTGAATAAGCTTTCAATTTTATGCAAAAATAATGGAAGTCTTTTTACTACAAGTCTTTATAAAATATTGTTTGAATATATTATTAAAGTCGACAGCAAACTAGTCAAACACTCAGAAGTCAAACATTGTGACGTAACAGTCATAGGCGAACCACAGGTCACTATTTTTACAAACGGGATGAATGTTGACAAAAATTAGCAATGTCACATACGATTCGAAATTTAATAATAAATCAAAATCAAAAAAAAAAACTAATAATTAATTAAACAATTTTGAAGATTCTTGATGGAAATAACTTTAAACTGTAGTCAATATCAAGTCTCCATATTCTACAGAACCTCAGTTATTGTCACTTAAAAATTAGTCTAAAATGCAAATTTTCAGATCCCATACACCAGTATCTAATAGGAAAAAAATTTGTTCCAAAACACAAATCATTTTATTTCATTAGAAAAGTTATCAAAAGCTATTTAATTTATAAAAGACTGATCCATATGGAAGAGCCCATTCTTTATTTACTTAAATGTGCGGCTTTTCTGATTGATTAATTATTTAAGGACTGTTTATAGTTTATAACTTATAATTCAATACTTATAAATTTTAATTCATAAATTTTACTTCATGCAGATTAGAAATAATGATTTCTAATCTGCATAATTCAATGTACTAACCAACACATCAAATGGCTTATACTATATTTTATAGTATATATACAAATATATATGTACATTATACATGTAACTCTTGAAATTTTATATGAATACATCTTATGTATATCCAGTCCTATAGATTTTTAAAATTAAAGATAAATATAATGTTATACTAAATTATTTTATCACCTTATTATTATTATCTTATAATATTTTTATAATATTTTATTAAATGAATGTGGATAGAAAAATCATTTATAATATCAATAGAAATATCTATAATTTAAATTAAATATTTGTATAGTTACAAAATTTTTATAAAAGGATACAATCTTCAGAACAATTTTCAGAATCAACAAGATAAATCTGAGCAAATTATATCTATATCTAATGGATTTTGGGCTGCGGATCTCAAATACATAATTAGTTTTTCCCAAGCATGATTTCGACATATCATTTAAAATAAAGTTTTTCATACCTTTTATCTCACTAAACCTGTTCCCGACATTTTTTTTTATACTATATTTTGATCTATACAGATCTATGTTTATAAAATACTTCAACAAAAAATTTGATATGAAAACTAAAGCATTTATAACGGATCCGTTACCAGATTTTAAGTACCAATTACTTAATAATTAAGTAATTATGACGCAAAGGGGTATGTCCTTTGCGTCAGATGCAAAGAGTACACATTGTGCTTAAGGTGTATACTTTCAATGACAATCCAATAATAAATTTGTCACTTAAAATCGATGAAGAAATCAGTACCTGGTTAATCAGTCCGGTGCAACCATCATTTACAGTAGTGTTGTTTCTTCAATCTACACAAATAACAATTAATAATAGTTTTGTGTTCTATTTAACATTTATAAATATTTTTAACACAAACTAATGCCATAGTATTAAATAAATAACTAATAACGAAATTTATAAAACTTTTTAAATTACGCAAATTCGATTTTCTCAATAATTTTTTGCTCCACATTTATTACTTTAAAAATTTTGAAACAATTGTATGTTAAATTTAAATTTCACAGCCTCTGACTAAAAATTCATCTGAGCTTTTTCGTAAAGAATTTAAATATTTGCCATTAAATTGAAATTCACAAGCAGTAATACAAAGGTTTGCCTTAGGCTTTCTTCCAACAAAAGTCAAAACAGAAGGTGATGTGACACCAGCAAAAAGAAAATCCTTGAAATTGTATTCGAACGCCTCCGGATAAAAAATTAGACAAGGACATATAAAGATGTTGTCAATTAGGTGCTCACCATTGCTGCCATTTTATGTCCCCTCAACGTCAAAACCATGAAGATTATAACAGCTCTCTTTGGAAAAAAAGTATAGACACGAGTCAAAAATAAAAAGGGGCTCATAATTTAAAGAAATATTACAAAATATAATTTAATAAAAATTAAATGTATAAAACAAAATAAGTTTAACAAAAACACTATAAGGAAAAGTAATCATTTTAGATGATTGCGGTCCACATGGGACAAAATCCATTAAAGATCAACATAAAGCAATTAATTTTCAAAAATACCTTATAAAAGAAATAGTATTCTACTAGTAAAATTAAAGTAAGTTTTTAGTAAAAAATAAAAAAACAATTTAAGCAATATATCTCATAAAAATTATAAATTGCTTATTTATATCAATATAAAACAATTAATATATAATAAATTAAAATTAAATTATGTAAAAAAGCATCCCCAAATAAAACACGAACACATTATAC
Source organism: Teleopsis dalmanni (assembly GCF_002237135.1). Lineage (NCBI taxonomy): Eukaryota > Metazoa > Arthropoda > Insecta > Diptera > Diopsidae > Teleopsis > Teleopsis dalmanni. Next base: position 73,739,930 of record NC_051848.1, on the reverse strand, counting down.
ACAAATAACTAAATTAAATATAATCAAATGAAGTAAAATAAAAAATAAAATAAAAAAAATTAAAATTAAGTAAATAAAAATAAAATACAACACAATAAAATGAAGTAGAATAAAATAAATTTAAAATAAAAATTCAATAAATAAATATATAATAAAATGAAATATCAACATATAAAGAAATAAGAAGAAAAGAAGAGCATTAAATAAAATGAAATAAAGTGAGATGAAATAAAATAATATAAAACAGAATAAAATATTTAAACAAATTAAAATAAAATAATATTAAAAATTATAAAATAATTTAATAAAATATTAAACAAAAAAATAATATAAACAAGTAACTAAATAAAATAAAGTCATAAAATAAATAAAATAATAAAATAAAAATAAATAAATAAGTAAATTATAAAATAAAATAGAAAGTGTAAAGTTAAATAAATTAAAACGATGTACAACAAAATAAAATAAAATGGAATAAAATAAATTAAAAGAAAAATTTCAATAAATAAATATATAATAAAATGAATATCAATTATGTAAATAATAAATAAAATAAATAAAATGAAAAGAAGAGCATAAAATAATATGAAATAAAATAAAATATTATAAAAAAGCATAAAAGAAAATAAGACAAAATAAAATACAATTAAGCAAAATAAAACAAAATATAATCAAATATTATAATGTTAAATGAAACAAAAACCAACAAAAAAGAAATATTTGCAGAAAATAAAAAAAAAATTGGTAAAGCATAATAATGTAAAGAAAAAATATAATAAATTAAATTATAATATATTAGAATATAACACTTGCAGTCCAAACAAATTATATACGGACTATCAACCTATTAAAAATTCAAATATTTCCCAAGACTACTGATGATGAATACTTGGCAATATTCGAAACAGCGTTGTATGATCAGTCAAATTTCAATAAATTAAATAAATTTTTGTCCTTGTCTTTTCTTCGCTATTCAAATCCGTCTAACTTTAACATAAATTTTTTTAAGTTAATTTAAAATAAATTAATATTTAAAATAATAATATAAAATCGAATAAAATGAAATAATTTAAGATCAAATTAATTAATTTATAACATAATAAATAGAATAATATTAAAAAAAATAAGTATCAGTAAAAATGAAATAAATTATTTTAAATTGAAAAAATAAAATAAAATTAAGGCGCATAAAAAAAATAAAATTAAATAAGTTGAAAAAAACAAGACAAAAGAAAATAAAGTATACTAAAATAATTTATGGTAATAATTAAAACAAATGAAACACAATACAATATACAGAAAATTGAAATGTAATAAACTAAAATATATTTGAATAAAAATTAAATAAAATAAAATAAAATAAAATAAAATAAAATAAAATAAAATAAAATAAAGTAAAATAAAATAAAATAAAATAAAAGAATGTAAAATAAAACAGAATAATATGAATAAATAAAATAAAAGAAATTAATTAAAATTAAACAAATTGGTAGACAAAAAAATGAAATAAAACAAAACAAATAATTTTATATATTAAACTAAAGTATAATAAAATAAAATCATATAGAAATAAATAATACAAAATAAACTTATATTATTATTTAAAATTATATTAAAGTCAAATAAATTTATTTTTAATAAATATGAATAATAAAATATATTTAAAAGAATAAAATAATATAAAATAAAATTAAATAAAATTAAACGATATATATCAAAAAAATATAGGAAAAACTAAAAAATAATATATTAAAATATAATTAGTTATATTATAAAAAATTAGACCAAAATCAAATAAAATTATATAAAAATAAATAAAATAAAATAAATTATAAAATAGAATAAAATAAATTAAGGTTAAATAAATCATAATTTAATAAATTATTAACAAAATATAAATTAAAAAATAATTTTACTGAAATAAATCAACAACATAAAAATAACACAAAATTTGGGAAATTCGCTTTTGTTTTTATCAGAAAAATTCCTAATTTGTACAAATACGTAAAAAAATAAACAAAAAAATAACGCTACAAATAAAAGTTAATTTTCTAAAAAAAATTAAAAAAAAATGACTTTAAAATAATTTCGACGTAACAACAAATTAAAAAAACAAAAACCAAAAAAATTAAATTACATAAAGGTTAAGTAAATTAAATAGAATAAAATATAAAAAATTTAATAAATTAAAATTTGATAAAACTAAATAAAATTTGAATTAAAACTAATTTTAATAAAATAAAAATATATTAAAAGGAATTGAATAATATAAAGTAAAATAAGCCGAATTAAAATATAATAAAACAAAATGAAATGAAATACAAATACAAAAAATTAAAATATGATGAAATAAAATTTAATAAAAATAAAATAAAATATAATAGCAAAAAACTAACGAAAATTAAATAACTTTTATAAAATTTAATCAATATAAAATAAAACTTAACAAAATAAATGTCGGTTAAAATTAAATTATCTGAAATATGATAAAAAAAAGAAAAGAACTTAAAATAAAATCAGATTTAATTATTTATATTAAGTACATATCTTATTTTAAACATTCAACATCTAAGATATAATATAATAAAATGAAATCAAATAAATTACAACAAAACAAATTAAAATTAAATAGATCAGAACCTTACATAAAAAATTATGTAAAATAGGATAAATTAAAAAAATAAACTCAAATATTTTAAAATATTTTATTATAAAATAAATTAAAATCCAAAAAATAATTGTTTATTATAAAATAGAACAAAATAAAATAAAATATAGCTGTTAATTAATAACTGAATAACTAACTGAACAATTCCTTTTGTAATACTTATATTATATATAATGCAACACAATATATAAAAATTTTAAACAGAGTTTTTAATTAAAAAAGAGTTAGTAAAAAAAAATTGTTTAAGTTAATATAAATAGTTACAACAAATACAATAAATTAAAATAGAATAAAACAAAATTAAATAATGTGATCAAGATATACGCTTAGTGTCGAATAGCCTCATAGTACAAATGTCAACCTCAATGTTCAGGTCGTGACCCTTGTATTTTGTGTTATAAACCGAGTTCTAACGACTGCAATTATTTTGGAATGCCACTACTTATTATCATTACAGTTCACTGTTGAATGGACTTCGTTCGATAAAAATGTGCTGTCATTAAGTAAAACGAATATAATATCATGCTAACTGTTATGATAATGATACTGATAAAATACTGAATAAAATATGATTTACATAAGTTATGTCAGATTTATTATCTTATATCAGACACAGAAATCTACATAAAAAGATGTAAACATATAGAAGACACAACACGAATTCAAGACCAACCATGGGTCGAAGACGAATGAGATAAGGTGCTAGCGACTCTACTCCCCAAAAACCAAGTTAATCGTAGAACCACCAGATAAGATCATAGAAGACACCAAATGAAATTATTTGATATGCGTTACCTTATATAAGAATTAAATGAAATAAGAAAGATATAAGAATTTAAATAGATGTCCATTGCTACAATTTCAATTGTTATATTTGTGTCTGTATAAAATAAATCAAGTTTTAGGAATATTCCATATATCATTAAATATATTGTGGAAAATATTTCCCTTAATTTTAACTGTGACGTAATGATGAAACAATTCAGATATCTTCCAATGATAAATGCATGCTTTATATTAAATTAGATCACTCGTTTATTGACTATGCTTAGAATTATTTATACTTTTACATAAACATACTAGAAAAAAATTATAATTTTCATATAAAAAAGTAAATAATTATTATATGCAGCACTAAATTTGAGAATACCTTAAGTGAATTATCTCAGGGTAACTTGCAATAAATGTAACATAGATAATGAGAATTGCATAGCGAAGATAAAAAAGTGCTTTTTAGTATTACTTCCAGTATCAGATTTATTATCTTATGGCAAACACAGAAACCTACTTGAAAAGATGTACTGAACATATGGAAAATACAACGTGAATACAATACCAACCATTGGTCGAAGATGAACAATTTTTTACAATAAAAAAAATTGTTTTTGACGAAACTCTCAAAAATAAAACTTTTTTATTCATTTTAAGCTCCTAATTTGTTTTTATCAAATCATTTTCCTGAACGTGGGAACAAAGTGCGGTAGATTAATTCCCTCATACCAAAATTATGATCATCAATAGCACCGGTCAACTGTATAACCTTTATCTTCACTAGATCCATTGTTGCATTGTTCTGACTGTTCTTTCGTTTTCAATATATACTAATGGATTTATTTTTCCACATTAGTTAATTATACATTAATTAATGCAAGAATTCAGTTGGATCAATCACACTACCGAGCGTAGGGTCTATAGTGATGAAATGCGAACTCCATCTTTTCGATGACTTTTTCATACCTCATTGTTTGTACAATACCTATATCACCTTGCGATATTTTCTGTTAACTTATTTTTTTTTGATGAGTCTTGGTCTTATGTACGTATTCTTGATTGTCTCCAGCTAAACAGGGTTATTTAGATGAATGGATGAGCTCTCCTCATATGCCATCATAGCAGTTTACGAAGAAGAATATTAACTTCAATAAGATAATAATTAATAAATGTTGGTGTTTTAGTTACAAGTGTTTTACTCAATAAATTTTATAATTCTTTAAAATATTTTAACAGAATTCTATTTAATTATGTTTAAAATTGAAAGTTTTGCATTCGTGAATTTTAGATATTTTCGAATATGAAAATGTCAATAACTTTTCTATTATTTTGCATATCCCTCGTAACTATGCAGACTGCTGCTGTCAATTAAAATTTTTGAGATACTTATCAATTACAGACACAAAATACTTGATTTTGCTATTTTTGCTAAGGAATCTTGCATATTTTTACTCTGGTGGTTCCAGTATTTTGTGAATATTTATTTAATTTTCATTCTTGTAAACTATGTAAGGAATTTGTGGAACATTAATTGCAGGACAATATGTACATAATATTATTTAGAATTTTTCAAAAGTGTTATTTTAATTAATAATTTTTAATATTTATTTTGTTAATTTAATAATTATTAGTTATTAGTTAATTTTTTTTTCAGGTACTGTAAAAAAATCAAATCGGAAAGATTTTGGGTTAGCTTAGGTTGAAGTGATAGCCTTGTGCTGTAAAACTCTCTTAAACATTCAAAATAGCTCATTGTAATATAATGGATGAGACGCGTTTCAAATATGAGTTTCAAATATCTAGTACATAAATAATTTGCCTTTGAAAAGCATCACCTCCTCATTCAAATTATTTGAAACCGAACTAATAGATTATAAGGCTTGGCTATATTCTTAATTTTAAAGTTCTGTTAGAGAAGGGGCACCCATAATTGGCTTCTGCTTGTCGATGTCTAACTTATGGTAACCATATAAGACTGATTTGAGTTGAATGGACTTCGTTCGATAGAAAGATGTTGTTATTGAGTGAAATATGAATACATCATGTCAACAAATGATGACGACATTGACAAAATAGTGAATAAAATATCGCTCACATAAATTATTTAGATAATGAGAATTGCATAAAGAAGATAAGTAAGAGAAGTGAACTTCTTATTTATTCCGATATCAAGAGTTTCGGGGAATTCGTTCTAGGAATACAATCTTCATATTGACTTTTTTATAGTTGTCGGAAAGAAAACCGAATAAGTCGGTTTAGTTCTCTGTTGATTCAGTCAATAAATTTTATTTTTAAAATTTATAGAAAGATATACAAAGTTCTGTTTATTATAGAACTTTGTTGGCTTTAAATTAACTTTGATTGAAAACGTCACATAGCAGAATTATTTTCTTTGCTTACCTAGTGTAATTCTTAAGCAAGTAAAATATTGCAAAATATTCAAGCTCGACTCAAAACCAGCATTACTTTTTAATTCTAATGCTACTACATATTTTTTCTACTCTTCATTTTCACCTCTTTCGATAAATTGAATGCTCACTTCATGTATTTATAACTCGCATGGTCCATTTGCCTCATTCACACTCTAATAAATTATCAACTTAATTCTCGGGGGCAAAATAAAAATGAGTTTATCCTTCATTAGTTTCAATAAGTGTAGATTCCTTAAGTGTAATTGAATGTGTAATTTTTTACACTTAATCACCATGGCTATGTGACGCCCCCAAAATTAAGTATGACCACTAGAACACCAATAGCAAAAACAACAACAACCACAACAACAGCCGCAGTAACAAGGCAGTAAGCCAAGGGAAAAAACTTTATAATAAGACATCATAAAAATTCTACACATACTTGAAGTACCATTCCAACTGTTCTCAGGGAGCTATTACGTACGATTGTTTGTATATGGATTGGTCCTCGTTCGTATGCCTGTGTCGTCTAAAAGTTTTTCTACATTGTGCGTCCCCTCCACATCCACATCCACATCCACACCCACAACCACACCCACAAGCATTTTTCTATAAATTGCACACGATTTTTCTAACGCATTTGGATTTTTCATGCTTGTTATCCGAACTGCTGTTATCCTGTTGCTATTGTTGGCTTTGTTAAACAGTGTTGCCAACACAATTGAAACATTATATATGGGCAAAGTTGGGACATGCCACAGAACAACAATGCGATAGACAATAGATTTGAAATTCGTTGACACCAGCTCGAAGCTTTAAATAAAGTTTCTTGTCCTTTTTGTCGAGCAGTGTTGACAAAATACAACAAAGAAAAAAAAAAGAAAATACACTGTAAAAATAATGAACGAAAAAAGTGAAACTAATAAAATAAAAGTGGAAAATCAGTGAAATTAAAGCGAAAAAATTTGCACAAAGAAACGAGCGCCAAAAGGAAAAAAGCTCAAAAAAAAAAATAGAAAGAAATAAGCAGAAAAAATGCTTAAATGAATTTAAAGTAGTAAAAGTTTTAAAACTTTTACCACAGAAAACAACTAAAAACCAAATCAAATCAAAATAAAATACAATAAAATAACAAAAAAAAAAAAACTAAAATAAAATAAAATAAAAGGGGAGACAAGAGGAAGTATGGGGAAAAGAAAATACTAAAGTTGCAAAGCTAACAAAAACTTTTCAACGAGCTTATTTAAAGAATTTTAAGTGGAATTTTGTGGAAAAATAAAAGTCGAGAGCGAAAGCGACAAACAAACTAAGCATTTTATTGTGTTAAAAGCGCAATAAATGTCATGTGAAATTAGAACAATTACGATTAACTTAAGGAATTGCTTCGCCCTGTCTGCTGTTCTCTGGAATTCCAGATTATTTCATTTGACTTGCAGGATTCCCGGCATTTCGGAGTGCGCTTGTTAGCGCGATTAAACTTACAAATTCTGATGTCTTGCCAGTCTGTTGAACGGAAGCTGGCAGCATTTGAAATGTCATTATATCCCACATATACTAAAATGTATATAAAAAATAAAAATAAATATTATTACAAAATATTACTTCAAATAAAATAAATTAAACAATTTTACAAATATTTAAAATCAAATAAAATTAAACAAAACAAAATTAAAATATATTATATTAGCTCCCAAAATGTAGCGCTGAATCTGAGCTTCAAATGTGGCAGGGTACGAGTTCAACCTCTGACATTTGCAGTCTCAAAAAATTATTTAAGAATCATTATATACAAGAAATAATTCCAAGATAATTCTTAGATTCCAGGTTTTAAGAATAATTAAATATAAGAAATAATTTCCAGATGATGAGTATTTGGCATTACTTAAAACAGCTGTATGGTCAGACAAAAATTTAATTAATTAAAATAATATAAAAATAATTTTTGTTATTGTTGTGCATTACTTTTCGAAACCTCTCTTTAATAATGACATGAGTTCGATTTTCTGAACATACCGGAAGTTAGTAAAGTCACGAAGAGGGGGCTACAGTCCCTCGAAATGCCCTCCCTCTCCCTCTATGTCATATATCATATCATATATCATAATGAGCCTAAGAAAAACCTTTTATTAAAGTTGTTTGATGATAAAATAATTAACATTCATATGTCATAATCAATACAATCTTTATGTTGTATTGAGTTTATAAGTAATAATATTTATTTAATATTTATAAAAACTAGTTATTAGATTAATTTAAACTTCCTGCAGACAGCTAAAACGCCATAGCTGTATGCTTTATATATGTAATATAATTGTTATTAATTTCTATATAATACAACAAATTTAAAATGAATTAAATTTAACGAAATACTACTACTATGTCATGATCATAATCAATGCATACAAGTAGGTTTAGAATAGTGTGAAACCCGGTTTTCCGTTCCGAGGAGAGTTCATGTACAGAAATAGACCAATATAGTGTTTATATCAATTTTTTAGAATCAAGCCATCCTTAAAATCAATGAATTTTACTAAAAGTTCACACGAGTATTGTTTTAAAAACCGGATTATTTGGTTGCTATTCTCTTACTAAATGTTGAAAAATTCTTTTATTTAGAATGATTCTTAAAATGTGGAAATAAAAACTGCTCTATGGAGTTATTTAGCAGACTTTCAAGAAAACTGCGACAGAATTGAAAATAATAAAAAGTATTTTAAGTAAACTAAAATTAAAGAATATTTTATACTATCAATACACCTCTTTCCTATTTCGCACCATAGTAGTCGTTTGATGAAGACCGCAACTCCCAAACTCTTTACATTCTCCTCCAGCCACCTGCATATCTTTACCCCGTAATTTATTCATATAACTGTTGAGGTTGAAGCGATCAAAGTTAATTAGCTGGATTTCTAATTATATGTGGGCCATGTCATAAGGGTGTCAATTTCCACATCTAGTAACATTGATTTCATAGAAACTTATGTGGCATTTTTACTAGCTCTTTACTGCTTCTACATGTTAGATAAGATTAACTGATAAATAGTTTGAAAACTCGTTCAAAGATGCAACACATTTCCATAAGAGGATGATGAGTAAATAAGCAATTTATTTTATTTATAACATGTAGTCGTTAAGCCATTGTTGTAAAATAATAGATAATAGAAAATAATAGATTGAACAAATAAAGTTCAATAAAGTTCAGTTGAAAAATTTATGCTAGATGCCACGCCCACCGATATATAGTGCGCTTTAGTCTTGTACAGCATTAGCTTTGATTTTAGACGTCTGGACAGAGCATTGTTTACATAGATGGATTTACGTAGTCTTTTTCTTATTTGTTTATCCGTGTTATCGTCTACCATAATAAGTTTAAGATACTACCTTAAATCTTTGATCAAATTAATGTGTGCTTATCGCATATGATACCAATATCATTTTCTTCATCTTTTTCTGATTAATATACAGTCGCAATCTCTCTGACGTCAACTCGTTCTCAACGAAATATTTTAGTTCAGTTGATGCAGACCTCACGACAAGTGTAATGTCGTCTAGATAAACTTTGTGGTGATATTCTCTTTTGTTAAAGTGGGAGTCACGGATTTTTTTCTTTAAGTGGAGGTTACGGATTTTTCTCAAGTTAAAGTGGACGTTATAGTTATTCTAAAGTCATTTTTTTAGCAGCAGTGATCATAACATATGCTTTGTAGCATTTAGGAAGTAAGTCGTATGTCTTCGGAAAGATCAAGTATGTATTACACTATTATTTTCATAGTTCTATGCATTTTTCTGCAGATGCTTTAAAATTGATGCAGGTCATCTTTTCATCGCTATTGTTGGAGTCATTGGGAGGAATATTAAAAATTTTAAATTCGTGATTTAAAATAAGAGATGACGCGAAACTAATTTGTTTAATACTTCTGAAAACAATAACGTCCCAAAAAGTTGGATTTTTATGTAAAATTAATAAAAAAAAATTTAATAAAATAAAAAATAAAAATTTTTGTTATTATTTTGAATAAAATAGATTTAATCGTGTTACGGTGCGTATGAGTGATGTGTAAAGCGTCAGTTAAATTAATTTTTTTAAGTTATTCTGAAAACAATATCGCAGTGGAAATATTTATTTTTTAAGTAGAAACTATTGGTTAATTCTAATCAAAAATAAAAAAATAAAAATTTTTCTGATGTGTTCCTCTTGTTTTTTACTAAAAAAGTGTAGAATAAAGAATAAATTAATTTTTAAGAAATACTTGTAGACACTAACGTCCTGAAATTTTTAAATTTTATGTAGAATTATATTATTGATCAAAATTAAAAGTAATTTATAAGAACTTTTGTAGTATATTCTTTGAAAGTTCATTAATCGGAAATATGGTACATATGTGCTTCATGTGTTTTGCGGGAGGAAAAAAATTTAAAAAAATGATGCCATTTTTTTTCTGAGTAAAATCTAATACTTAATCTCAATAAAATATAAAAAATAAAAATTCTGGTAATACATTTAGAAAAATTTTTTGAAATTTAACAATTAATACTAGTACTTAAATACAAACAATCTTAATTGTTTAAATAATTTCTTACAAGTTCAACCAATTATCTTTAAAATACAATAAGTTTCAAGTCTCTACTATTTATGGAGTTTGAGATATAACCGTTTAAAAATGTGTCTACAATGCTTATTGTCAAAACCCCATGGGTCCGATCTTTAGCCAATGCTAAAGTCATCTTTTCAAATGAACTAGTTAGCACATCAACTGCTGCTGCTTCTCCTAAAGTTGATGCCGATATAAAATCTGATAGACATGTTGAAGGAGTAGGAGTAACATACGTTTGTAAAGAAATGTGTTTATTTGCAGTTGATGGATTATATTGGCTATTTTCAGGGTCACAAGTTTTGCGAAATGCGGCGCTAATACGAAACGTTCAAGTTTCAGACAATACCATTTCCCCAATGGCTTTGACTAGTTGGGCAATGGCTTCGTTTTCAAAAGTCATGAAGCCATAGCCATTGCTGATGCACTCTTCGTTGCTAATAACATTGACGTTTTTAATACGTCCATAAACGGAAAAATTTGCATTAGTTCGGTACGCTAAATAACAGTTCCTAGACCTTCAGCAAGGACCTTCATTCGGCACAACCAGCAAGAGTGATGATGTTGACCTGAGCCAAAGTTGCTTTAGCGCCTTAATCGATTTCATCTAAATATAAAATTTTTAATTTTTAATTGAAATTTTAAAAAAGATTTTTTTGATTTCACGTGTTTTTTCGATATTTGCATTTTAAAAATATTGGGCATAGTGATGTGTCTATATAGTATACTAACTGAACTGTTATACAAATAAATAAATTAAGATAGCCTTGGCAACAATCAGCGTTGCCAAGGATCAAAATATAAATACACTATTTACCTCTGTACCAAATATCTTGGTCTTGCAATTATTTCTTATATTTAATTATTCGTAATTAATTAATAATTGAGGCCACTACTATTTTAATACAGTCATATAACGAATGGTCATCATATTTCTACGATCTCTTTGGTCATGTCCAAAAAAGGTATATTATTACTATTATTTTTGTACATTTTAGTTATGCCAAAATAATTTAAGTATAATGTTTTGATTTATATAAATCCATATAAAAATATATATTTATATATATTTATACATATTTATATATATTCCTAAAAGATGTTAAATCGGAAATTTATTACTGAGCAAAGAAAGTTAATTTTCAATTTACATTGAAAGCAACAATAAGTTCACATTTGATGTAACCATGACTGTCTGCATAACATGGCTTATAGAGTTCATTATATAACAATTTGAAATAATGTTTTATAAAATTGTATGAAAAATATTGGAAAAAGTTCCATCACAGCCTTTTTCCTCCAATTTCTATTATTTCTTCATTATTTTTTTTTTTGTAATTAATAAAGTAATATTCCAGGCGTTACTTTGCATGACTTGAATATTAAATATTTAAGGATTTTTAATTATCGGAAAATTTTGTATTCAATATTTGTCCCAAACACGTCTGAACTCATAATAGAATTATTGTTTCCATAAATGAAAGTGAATGTATACGATATCATATTACAAGTTCGTTAGAGAGACTACAGGATTTAAAATTTTAAAAAGTTTTTCTACTAGAAACACAATTTCAAATCTTCACCGCTTTTATCCATTTAAATAGGGCAACAGCTTTTAAATGCTTTAAATTGTCTTTTATATTTGAAATATATAAAAATCGTTTAAATGGCTTCAACTCTCTTAAAGTTGGAATACCTTCATATAAGTGCTACATACATTGTAGATATGTGCAGATACTTATATATTTTCTGTTTATTTATTCATTTGACTAAACTCGCCTTTGTCAAATGCAATCTAACTGTGAGCACACTTATTTATTCAGTTAATTACATAGCTGAAGTAAACATGTATATATCGCTTACTTCTGACAAAAAGTATCAAAAATGAGAACGAAGTGCAAGAAAACTTCAATCAACTTGATAACTAAATCAAGTCAACTATTATAGAAAACAAGAAAAACTCTTTCAACTGATACAGCTTAGCTTGTAAAAGAGCACTAATGAATATGATAACAGTTTTAACCATCTTTAGTTTAGTTAACACATGAAAATCTGCACAATCCATGCCAATCGACCCATTACGAGTTTGGAGTCCTGCACATTTGCACTACCCGTGCTGCAATGTTAATAAAATAACGTCTGCTGATTGGAACGTTAATGGTGAAGGTTGAAATTGGATCTCTGTTTCAGCTCCTGTTGTTAAATCTTAATGCAATTGTAGTGCTGCGAACAGTTTGTGCAAGTCAATCCAGCAATTCGTTCCGATTCTGCCAAAGAGTGAGGAGTTTCACTTTGACAATGTTGGTGCATTGATTTAGTTTAGTTAAGCAATGTATGTTTTCTGATTTTTAAGGACACAAAGTTTATGCCACCACTCTTCTACAATTATATACAGACATTCAATATATATATATATATATATGTATATGTAACATATGTATATACTGTATAGAGGTATAAGCTACTTTTACTGTAACCCTGCATGGATGGTCACATATACCCGTTTGCTGTTTCATTTGAACATTAAAAAAAGACTTATTGTATGTATTTCTGTGACAAGGGGTAACATTAGATGTTTGTGTGCAATTTTAAAAAGGACCTCTACGTGTGGTCTAATAGTGTTTATACTGTGCAAATGCTATTTGTACTTAATTGTGGGACTTTCATTTCTTTAAAGTTGCTGATTTTATTGCACCCATTCTTTAAAGTATTTGTTCGCTGAACAGATTTAATTTTCCTTGTAATCTAAAAAGAAGAGAAGCTCTATTTTAAAATAATTCTGTTTAAATGTATAAATGCTTAACACATTTAGTCTTAGAATATTCTTACAATTCTTCTTCACAGACTAAGATAGAATAATTTTTATAACAGTATGCTTTGGATCATGCTTTGGTAAGCAGATCTTAGATCAGTCGTTGAATAATCACGATGCTTATGAGGAATACACAAATTAGTCAGTGAGATGGGTGGGAATCTGCAGAAACCCCCCAGCTATCAAGGAGCAAAAGTGCCCAGATGCACCTACTTACAAAAGGCTCAACAACAATAAATGAACAATGAATGATTTTAATGAATGACTAGATTTTTGTTACATATTTCCAATGAACATTCAAAAAAGAGATAGATTTCTGAATTTGGCTGCACTGAAACTTAAGATTTAAAATTTTTTGCGAGTAAAACCGTATTTTTTTAACATGAATGCTTCAATAGAATAACTTTTGGTGTTTAATAATAACTTGGCATCACTGTCTAAGCCAGAAAAAAATTCATACAAATTTGCGGTTGAATTTCATAAAAAATTTTTTATTGGATTTAATATTAAAATTTTAATATTTATAAAATATAGAGTACTTGTTGTGTTCCAATCTCGTCTCATTTGATAAGATTTTGTAATGTATAAAGAATATGATAAAGAAAAAATTTATTTGTTATCGTTCTTCACTATTTTTATTTTTATCAAATAAAAAATAAAATTTTGTTAATTTTACGACTTTTAATAACTGAAGATTTTTAAAGATTTTCATCTTCTCTAGTGCCATGAACAATGATATCTTAAGTGAACGCTGGAGCTGCGAAAGTACGACGATGACCATGTTGCCTAGCTCTTTGTACTGTACGCGGCCACGGTATAGCAATACGCACCTGATGCGACTGCCTTGAATTATCCAACTGATTGAGATATTTTATTTGCAATATGGCATGTCTTCTCCTCCCATTTCTATGGGGTTCGCTTGAAGGATTACGTCTGCGACGTACTTGTGAGCCACTACGAACTTGTCCTCCGCGTGGATATATAATTTCTATCTCATGCCTTAGAATACGCGCATACGCGGGAGTACGCTGAGTACCATATCGTCTAAGAGGTAGTGGCATCTGATGTGTTTCCATTGGTCGCAGACGTAATCGTAAGCTACGTAAAGGTCCAGTATTCATGAGTATCACCGAAGTCACTGATGTTCCATGGCCTAAAAAAATTCTAATAAAGTCCATTATGCACAATGAATTTTATCATTTGAAACCGAAAATTATAAACACTTATATATATTATATATATGTGTTTTTACCAAAAATTATAGTATTTATGAAAAATTTTAATTACAAACTACTTTCATAAACGCATGAAATATAATTTTGACGTAAATCTCGAAGAAATTTTCTTATAATTCAATTATTATATATGTAAATAGAATTTTTTAAATAAAAATTTTTTTGTTTTTTAAAAGCATAATTTTATTATAATTTTTTTTAAATTAAAATATTAATTAAAAAAATTAAAATATTATTATTATCGTGTTTAATGTATTTTCAACCTTTCTAAAAATTTTTGTCAATTTGTATTGAGATAGAGAGAGAGAGAGAGAGAGAGGGCCTGAATTGATCTTGAACAACTTATGTGAGGTTGTTGCCATCATTTAATCTAATTAAATTAATTTAATTAATTAATTAATTTAATCCTAATTACTTAAAGACTAAATACACAATGTTAAATTTTGTCTGATTTATTGAGTACAAAAAATAATGCGAGTATTAAATCCCATGTAAGGTAATAATTTGTCATAAGTTAATATGTAATAGTGTTAAAATTATCAAATATTCAATATGAAACTTGTATGAGTAATAATTAAAACAAATCTCCAATACGACAAATCTCAAAAATGCGATTAAAAACGCAACACGGAAAATAAGATGTGAGAAAACTCCAGTCTGGGTCATTGTACCTGCATATAGGACGGGTAAATAATAGAATATATTGCTTATGATTATATAAGAAAAATGTTTCTTTAAAGGAAACAGAAGGAAGATAACCTCTTAGAACACAAATGGTTTCTGTCAAGGAAAACATCCAATCGAAACCTATTGTTACTAAATCGGTTACGAAGATTAAACTGCAATTCAGTGTTTTCGAGACTAAATTAAGAGCATTAAAAGATAAAATACAGGATTTTAGTAAACATATAATTGATTCAAAATTAAAATTCGGTAGTGTTGAATTCAAGATAACAGATCGTGTATCTAGCATTCATTGGGGTCAGTATAACCAAAACAGTAAAGGCAGCAAAGGCGTCAGATTCAAATAGAATTCTTCAAAAAGTGTTCAACCAAGGATGAGGTGTATTCAAAGACAATTAGTATTTTTCTGAAAAACCAAGGATAATTATTGTCGCGAAAACTGAATCCAAGAGCAAACGTTTTAACACCTCTTAGAAAGGAATTCAATTAGAAAAAGCCGAACCATACAATTATCTGGACATCATTGAAAGATGTCCAACGCCGAAAGATAATGTACTTTGCATCTCTTAGCTTACCTAAAGAAAACGACACTAAAACTGAACTCGAAGTCTAGAACAAAGTCGTATAATCAATTTTATTGTGTAAAGCAGAAAGTTGATTCGGCCTTAGATCAGTCGTTCTATACTTAAGAGTTTTCTAGAATATCATTCAAAACCTTGTTGTTAGAAACAACATAATGAAATGGAAAAATCATTTGTGTAATAAGAAGAATGATGCCAAACCTTTTTCGATAGGAGGTTCATTCTGATCTTTGGGTTTTGAAAATTTAATAGATTTTTTTATTACGATACGACGCTTGTGTTATATCTTGTATTCTTGTATTATACTATTCAAATATTGCTTTTCTCATATATTGAACATGTAGATTAAGTATATGAAAAAGCTCTCCTCTTTCTGGTAGCTTATACAATATATATATTTTGCAAAAATCTATGTAAAATATTTTCATCTTGAAACCATGCGAGAATGCAGTATTCTGCTCTGTTAAGTTGGTTTGATTTGCATACCGATTAAAAGAAATTTTGTTTTTAAAATAAGTAATTTCCAAACTGTATTACGATTATATTTATCTTCACTATGGTATTCATAACCGACGGTCATTTAGATATGAAGCAAATGATAAGTGTAAGCCTCTCTTAAAATTACTTACGATATCCTATGTTTTTATATAGGTAGAACCACATTTGTTACAAAAACGCTATGACCACCATTAGTATTAAATATTTCTGGGATAGAATTGACAAAGTGATGCTTGCACAATGGAATAAAGGAGCCTTTTGAATTTTTTTTAAATATCCTGAACCTTTACTTCTTATTCCAGTTAACGTTTAGCACCTTTCATATAATTGTGATTTTCATTTTGATTATGCATATTGCTTAAAACCTTTTTCATTTATATTAAAGGCTGTTGTTTTTTTTCGAAAAAGGACATGTATTGGATAATTGTCTAGAAATCTATTAAAGATGTGGAAGTAGTTTTAGTCGAATGGCACTCCTCCCGAAATTTCAACACACTGGTGCTTTTTCCTAATTTAAAACAAACAATCAAGCAATTAAAGTGATTAATTTCACCTTTTTATATTATATGAGAATAACATGTATGTATTTAAAAAAAAACAGGTTCCATAAATTATCAAATCTCAAATCACAAATCTCATAAAAAATATATGCGTTCCGTCGGGTGCCGCGCATTGTGAAAGTCCTTCCTCCCATAATTTCTTTCATCTCTTTCCGAACACGGGTTTCAATATCTCGCGTTATATTTTAATTTTTGGTGTCAAATTAAAATATTATTTAATTAAGTCACAAATCAATTTTTTAAATATCTATTGCATATTTAATTTATGAAAATAAAAAATTTTATGAAATACCAGTAATTATGTTACTTCTTTTCCCCATTGATTTTTTGCATTTATCTGAAATAAATAAACTTCTCTTAATAATATATCACACAAAAAAATTAAATATATAATAGATAAATTAAATCATTTATGTGCATTTTATATATCTAACATATTACTCAATCGATTTTACTCAATCGATAAAAACAAAGATTTTATTAAATATTTACTTTCTCAGCGCCTTTTTTTACAACTTAACTTTTGTTTATTTACATTTTTCATATAAAATATATGACATATACTCCAAATTTTGGCCATTTCTTTTGTGGAAAATTTATTTTTAAGGGTTGCATTCGACATTTATCATTTTAAATAAGCTAATTTATTGTTAATGAGCTCATTTATATCAAAACTTAGTAGTAATAATGAGCTAAAACGAATAAATTAGATAGTGTGAATGTGCTATTACTTTATTTTTAAGTAAGTTAAAAAGCATGCAAACTCTTTGTAAGGTTAATGACATTTTCTTAGTAAGAAGCACTAACTAAGTAAGTAGTGGAAACATACTATAAACAGTTTGTCTTTATAGAAGTATATATAGACAGTCATATGATCATTGATCACTGAAATTTTATGTTCTTTTTTTTCATGAACAAACGGCATAGAAAGCCTCGACACCGTGATCATATTTTAATCATAATTTCTTCCTCTCTCTCTCTCTCATTCTTAATTTTTATTTGTTATGGAAACTACAAGAATTTTATATGGCGTGACTATGACTCTCTGTATAATATGGCCACAAAAAATTAAATATTTAAGTTTTGGTCAAAGCCAAAGCAAACATCGTTACTTATTTTAAATTAAATTTTAATACGAAATTTTTAGTTTTTTCTTAAGCAAATATCAATTGAAAAATTTCTCAAATGCCAATCGCTTTCTGTAATTTTATCAACGAAGTTTTTTCCACTCAGCAAGAATTACAAAAATATTTTAATAAATTTTATTAAGATAACAGCAACAAATTACATGCAAAGAAAATGTTGACGTGTGCCCGCACAAACACACTTACACACACACACACACACACATAAAGCGTACACAATAACTTTTCAACATGTGTAACCACAATCTTTTATTACAACACTTAACGCACAAACTGAACATGCCCTTAACCACTCGCAATGGCAACAACAATTATCCGGGCTTAACACATACTTTGCAACACTGCGACGGGGCAAACGTTCTGCTATGCCCACAAAATTGCCACAAAATTTTCGACATAACAAGGCAACCCAAAATATTAACTGAAAAATGGCCAAAAATTTGTAGAAAACAATCACAGGCAAGGTGGCAAGGCTGTGCTGAAAAACTGTAACAAATGAAGAGGAAGTGTGGGTTACTTTGGCGATCCCGCGCCAGGGTTTGAGTGTGTGTGTGTGTGTGTGTGTGTGTGGCTGAGCACGACAGCAAAACAAACACAACGAGCACAACGAGCACGAACAACCAAGCGAGCCAACCTTCAACATTTAAACTAACAGCAATATTATCACTGCCACTTTTCCATTATAAACTCAACAATAACAACAATAACAACAATAACAACAATTACAACAATTACAACAATTACAATACCATCAACAACATAATTTACATTGTTATGGTTAGCATGAAAGTATGTTTATGCTGATTGTTGCTGTTGCTGTTGCCGTTGCTGTTGTCGTAGCTGTTAATGTTGTATGTACAATAATTTGGTAGGTGGGCAGACTTGCGGGAAAAGCTGGGTATTGGTACAGTAGAGGTGTGAGGAGTTATTGTCGGGCTGAGTTTATGGTAATTTGAAATTAAGTCAGCATTGCTGATTGTTGTTGAATTTTCGAAAATGAAGAAGAAATTTTGAACTTTTTGCCACTTGACTAATTCAACTGACATTTGGGATTTGCAAATTATTTCGTAGTTAACTTAATTATTTTCATTTTTCATCACTAAATGAATGAATGCTTTGATTAATAAAATTACTTACGAAATTTGTTGGTTTAGTTTCGTTTAATCTCGTTTAGTTATGTTGTATGTGTACGTGTATTTGAAATATGTGCCAAACCACATCTCACTAAATCCTTTATTCCATTAAAACAAAGTGGTACTTACCACTTCAGTTGACTTCTTAAATGCACTAAAATGAACATAAAATCAGATTAATAACATTAGGGATAAGGTTAACCGCAGCTGCAAGCATTGCTACGCTGTTAAGTAAAGTTATGTTATGCAATTTTAAACACATTCCTATTTATTAAATTGCTCAACCACAAATTGAAAAGGTATTGAGAAAATCTAAATTCGAAATTTATCTTTAAGGTTAATTGCCCAAATAAGGGAGTAGCTTCACATATACAAACAGTTTATTCATAAAAAGGTGTATTGTGTGAGTAATTTTCCACAAAGTCAAACCAAATTCGTCATGAAGTCAAACCAAAGATTGATATCACACACGATAATAAATCTAAATACTGACTTAAGTATGACTGAAGACAATAAAAGTTGAATTAGTTGTTGTAAACGTAGCGAATGAAGAAAATGTGAATATCTGAATGCAGAAAAAATGATTAGCTATGATGGAGTATGCGAAAACCACAAACAACACAAGTACAGTCCGATCACCAAATAGTTCGCACATAAGTAAAGTAATGCAGTTGCACAGTATTTGTATAGTCTAATATAAGATTTCTTCTATGTCCACGTCAAGAAAACAAATTTTTTTTATTTTTTAATTTATTTTCAAACAACACAAGTACAATCTGATCACCAAGTAGTTCGCACACAAGTAAAGTAATGCAGTTGCTTAGTATTTGTATAGTCTAATATAAGATTTCTTCTTTGTCCACATGTCAAGAAACCAAATAAATAAAGAAACAATAAACAATATTAAAAAGTAAATGCCTAAATACTTAACATTTTTGTGGGCTTAGGTAGGTAAACAATTTAATATTAATACAAATGTGATGAAAATCTTGAAAATATTTATTTAATTACTGGCGGACCTGACAGACTTCGTTCTGTCAAAAAGATTTGGAATGTGGCAGCTTTTTGTTCCTACCTATTTTATAGTCGAGACAAAAAAGTCTCCTGAACAGAAAAGTCACCTTGGTGTGTGGGCTTCAGCGCGGGTGACAAAAGTATCTTCTCTTCCAAGAACTTTGGCCACCCTCTTTCGCAAAATTCTTAAATGTGGTGAGCTGAAAAATAATTGCTTGAATCACATTGTATATTTCCTTCAGTACGACTAATCGAATTCATTGTTTTCCATTAGTTGGAACAGATCTGATGGTTTCTTATACCACAATTAATTTCGCCTTAAATTGGCTTAACCAGTTGATTTAATCTAACAAAAAAAAAGTGATTAATTGATACTGGGGCATCGAGCCGGAACCGAAAACCGAAAAAAACCGATCGTTTTGCTGGAACGATACCGAACCGAAAAAAAATATATCCGATTATTTCGGTTCAGCACCATATAATTGCTGTCTGTTCATCTGTTAATTAGTTTTTAATTTTTTAATTATTTATATTTTTGAAATATACTTTAAACTGACTCAAATTATTTCTAAAATAAGTAATCTAAATCATTTAATTTAAAACTAAAAGGCAATAAACTCTTGAACTGAAATAGGAACTAATTTATTAATATTTACTTAAAGTAGTCGTCGATGATTGAACATTTTTGGAGTATTCAGGATTCAAACAAATAATAAAACCTATAGGTAGTAATTTTTCAGTTAAATCCGAAAATATTAAATTGTTAATAACTGAGACGGCTTCTAAAATTATAGTTAATATACGTACAGTTTTAGATAAAAAAATGATTTCTTTAAAAATTAACCCAGCTACTAGACTAAATAGATCAATTTTGGGAATCAATGCATAGTTGGTACTAGACGGTAAAATAAATTTATTTACCTTGGGAATGATAAATATACGGCAATTTTTATCAAAGACATGGTTGAAAAAGTCTTAGAAAAATATAAAATTGATGCCCAGCAAATCTATTCGATTACTACAGATAATGGAGCGAATATGATTTCTTTCGTAAATATATTAGGAATAGAAATAGAGGAATACTCTCCTTTTGAAGCTGAATGTGAATCTAATGATCACTTAGATGAAAGCATGGTTTTCGGACATAAATTTGCTTTTAATAGCCTAATAGCTATTAGATGTGCAGCACATATTTTACAGCTAGAAATAAAAAATGCTATTAAATACGCTGAATTCAATGAATTAATTATAAATGCTAGAGGACAAATAAAAAAATTACGAATTCCATCACTTATGTTGAAGTTTAAGAATACTAATGTTAAAAGACCTTTTTTAGATTGACCCTTCTTTACGGTTTGACTGCATAATTGTTTATCACTTCATCAGACTAAGCAATAATTGACCTCAGATCTGCATACCTCCACGAGGAGCTTGTTAACTTTCTGAGATTCGCTAACGCGGTGTTGGTAAGTCTGTCCGTCTTCGCAAATATGAGGTCTCTAAGGATGTCATGTACCATGGTACCTTGTAAAGTTAATAACGTACTTAGCCTTAGTTTTATTTCTTTTTTTTTCGATATAAATATTCTATTCTCCTTTTGTCTTGAGTATAAAAGGAAATATTTTAAAATTATTAAGGCAAGGCAAATAAAAAAATATTAATCAATTCTATGATATTAACCAAAAAATATGTATTGATCATTTGACAATTATTTGTTTAAATAAAAAATTATTATTAATATTTTGTGGTAGAAAAGCGTTCAATAAATTAAATTCTCTTATAGATTATATTTTAAAATGAAGATATTTGCAGCACAACGTCATGGAAGTACAAATTCCAATAATTTTTGATAAAATATACTGAGTTTTATTAAATGCTTGACTGTGTTGAACTGTGGGTGCTCCGTTCCAAGCAAGTTGTCATATCCTTTCCAATTACGTATGCAGAGAATACAATTAAACATTAAATAAATTAATTGGATAATTTTGAATGACATATTTATACGTAACCAGTTCTGTGCACTAATGGAACTGTTTCCATAATTATGCAAATTTATAATATTTTAAATTTCAAACGAACTATTCGAATTTTCAGCCAGAACACAAAATGCATCTGAGATTACAATACTATTAGTTCATAATTAAATCTGAAATATATTTATATATTAAATGCATTTTATTATTCAAATACTATAGATTCGATTATATAAATTGAATTCCATATCGAAAAGCATTCGAAATTGTTTATTGTTTGCAAAATAATTTTGCATAATTGCTCTGTTAAATTTCAAATGAAAAATTCAACTAACACAGAATTTTGACTATGTATTAGATGGATGGAGCATGACAAATTGCTGCCAAAGGGCTTAATAAATTAAAGTTACAGTCACCAAATATACAGTAATGGTAAGAGAGCTTAATTCGATGCAATTCAGCGATGTCATTTCAATGAGATTAATTCAAAAGCAATTGGGAATAAATAATGTTAAATTTAAAAAATTCAACTTCGAAACAAAGCGATCCAATTTAATCATTCATGTACATACATTATATATTAAAATGATCACAGCTGGTTGATAAACTTACATGTTTAACTAAGTCAATTGTAGCATATAGCTACTTATATATTTTATATTATGCATATTATTGTATTATATTATATGCTTATAGGCGAAAGCTGCAAAAACGGTTCCGAGGGGGAATAAGTCTTGCTCGTGGGGGTGTCGGGCACACCACTCCGATGATGGTCGGACGACAGTGCACAAAATATTCCACCTATTCACTAAAATATAATTTATATTATTATTTATATTATTATTATATCTCTGCATATATATATATATATATATATATATATATATATATATATATATATATATATGTATATTATTATATATTATTATTATGTATATATCCTTTCATCCCTATATTGCAACTATATAACAATAAAATTTTTTCATCTCAAGAACACAATGATTGGTATGCCTCAAAGTAGCCTTATCTGACCGTTTCACTAGTAAGTTAACATAATGATACATCATTATTTTTGAATCCATTATTACTCGGTACTTTCGCAATACTACTTTTTCAGAACATATAAAAACCTCATGAGTGCATTAAAAAATTTGTCTGCTTATTAATAGGGAATATGCTATCCAGTTCAATTGATAGTAAGCAAGAATTTAAATCAAGTTAAGATTAGTGCAATAATTTATATTTTTTTTATAGTACAATAGAGATTAACAACTCTTTCAATATTGAAAGAGCTATAAAACTCAACAGAACCTTAAAACTATATAAAGACTTCAAAGTAATTTACTTGGACAAATAACCACTTTTAGATTAAAAAATGTTTAAAATTAACGTATTCATAATAATCGTAGAACTCCGATAGTTATAGATTGTAAAGGTACATACTGTCAAAAATATAAAATAAATTAAATTGACATCGTAAGTTTTTGCATCGCTTCAAGCTTCATCTATATAAATCAACACCCGATATGTATATATTTCTATGTCAGTTCCATAATAAACTTGGAGCTTCTCTTATTAAGTGGTAATGAAGCAATAATAATGGATTATATCAGACACATAATTTTTAATTAATAGCTATGGTTTAATCTTACCTATATGTACATAAAGTTAAATTAATTATATTTAGACTTAAAGCTATTGGAATTGTAAACATTTAAAATATTTAAATGAAAAACTATTTCTATCAGTTTTTACTATATCTCTGTTTCTCTTTTTGTAGCCGTATCTGAAGACCCAGAATTCACTGATGTTATTGACAATATAACTGTACCGGCAGGAAGAAATGTAAAACTTGCTTGTTCAGTTAAAAATTTGGGTTCTTACAAGGTAAGTTGATTTAAAATTCACTTTTAGATTAAATTATAAATTATTGCCAATGTACAATCATTTCATTTTATGTAAAGTGACCTAAAATTTTATTCTATTATTATTTTACTATATATACTTGAACCTGTTTTTGCCTATCGGTTTTATTATTGATCAAATTTATTTTTGCACATATAAAAACTATATGTGTAGGTGATTTTGTTTGTAGGTCTAGAAAAATCTGGTCAAGTAGATCAATTGACTTATAAATGTATGATTAGCGTGACTCAGTTCTCTATTGAACTGTAGTTTTGGTAAAAAATATTCGGTGAAGTAGTCATTTAGCAATTTCAACCAAACATTCACAAGTTGCATTGTAAATGTTGATGAGACTTGGACTTACAACCCAGTTAACATGTTTTGGAATGGTGCCTTCCAACTAACACGAAAACAATTACAGCAGACTGTTATTATTTCAAGACAGTACATTTCAGATCGTTGTGAACAGACTTCTGATAAAAAACTCAATAAGTTTAAACAAATAGTCACCATACTCCGCTTATATGGTTTTAGTCAACTTTTTTCTTTTTCTAAAACTCAAATCACCACTTTGAGATACCTGCTTTCAGTCGACAGATGACATCAAATACTTTACTTTTTCAAGTACGCCTTCAATAAAAAAATTGATTAAATTCCGTTATTTAGATTGTACCCTAGAGTATTGTACATAATATCGTCAAATTTTCTTCTTCGCGGAAACTTCTTTTCAATCACGGGTAACGTGTTTTTTTCACCATTGATATATTCAGGTACACCCATAATGAGATGTGTTCAATAATTGGGTACACTGGAGCTCAGGGAATCATGATTGGTAGATACATGAACCGTCATTCATATTCGTAATTGTATGCTACTATATATTTTCTATTAAGAATTCTCATTTACTTAATTTCTTCTTTGTTATATATAAGCAAAAGCGATTTTATGTGAATGATAATGTTAATAATATTCTGGTAAATGTATTTTGGGTTGAACCATTATTGATTATTGTAACAATAGCTGATCGAATTTGTGACTACTAAGCCATTTCTTAAACTCTTAAAATAGTTGTTATCGAAAATAATAGTAGATTCTTTCAAGCACATTCTTTCTGTTCGTTGTTAGAGAAGATATGAATGACGTATATTGAGAAGTTTGTTTGGGTGATATATTGTATAGCAAAATGTTTAAAACCAAAAGTGTGTTCAACCAAGCATTCAAATTGTTGAATTTTTATACGTAGTACTACAAACATTTTCAGAATGATCGAAAATATATTAAAGACTTGTTGGTTTTTATTTTTATACATGGAGCAAGTACCTGCAAAATTTGTTCCAGATATCGGTTTCTTATCTAACAGTTTGTGGTGATAAATATATATAAAATATAACACCACTACAGTCCAATTCCGCAGATATGTCACTATCTTTGCTGTTTCCAAATTTAAAAACGAAAGAAGTAGTTGAGATATGCAAAAACCCAGAGCGAGGCTAGGATCATAGCTAATACGGAAGTCCTATAGTGATTCAAAATTGAGTACCATGCCACTTCAAAGGGGAGACTTCTAAGAAATTCATGTTTTCATTTTTTATTGTTCTTTACTATATTTATTTTTTGTTTTATCAATTAAATACTTAAATTTTTTTAATATAATGACTATTAATAACTGGAGATTTTTAAAGACTAATTTTCGCTACTATGTTATCATAAACAATGATATCTTTAGTGAATGCTGGAGGTGTTTGTCTTCTAAGTTCCATTAGGATATAGTAAATTTTGATAGAAATTATACAGCAAAGATTATTGTATAGCAGCAGTGTTGCCATTAACATCGATAAAAGCACGACGATGACCATGTTGTCTAGCTCTCTGTACTCTTTGCTGCCCTGGTATAGCCAAGCTATACTTATCCGAGGGATAATATGGCAATATAGCATATTTTCTCCTAACATTTATAAGGGATTCGCCTGAACGATTACGTCTGCGACATACTTGTGAGCCACTAGGTATTTGTCCTCCGCCTGGATATATAATTTGTATATCTGGCCTTAGCATACGCACATTTGCGGGAGTGCGCTGACTACCATATCGTCTGAGCGGTAGTGGCATCTGATGTGTTCCCATTGATCGTAGACGTAATCGAAAGCTTCGTAAAGGTGCAGTCTCCATTTCATACCAATTTCTTACCGAAGATCCATATGTTCCATACCCTAAAAGTATTCTTATATAATTGATGTCCATAATGCACAATTAAATTTGATCGTTTGAAACCGAAAATTATAAAAACTATATGTATTTTTACCAAAATATATAGTATTTATAGAAAATTTGAATAACAATCTTCCTTCTTAAACATTTTACTTTATACGCAAGTAATTAGACTTGCACTACTGTAGGGATGTGTTCCATATAGCAAAGCCTCAAATACTACCTTAAAGCAATTACAAATAGCTCAAAACCTGGCTTTAAGAAAACTGTTTAAGATCCCATGATATGTTAGATCAACAGACATACATAAAGATCTTAGAATGGACTCAGTGAAAAAATATATCAGAGACAGAGCTCTAAAATTATTCACTAAAGTTGATACGCTAATTAACCCCGCCCTAACAATCCTTAAGTCCACTTCTGGACTCTCAGGAAGATATGCTGATTTAAGGTCCGTCATCAACTAAAAGATAAATAAATGATATGTTTTTTTTTTTTAGCCTAGTTAAAGCCTAGTGTGGGGTAGAGATAAGCCCCCCAGCCACTATAGAGTAAAAGTGCGTAATAGCACTAACTCAAGAAGAAGAAGAATCAAGAATCAAGATCAAATATTACTTTGACATAAAACTCGAAGAAGGATCATTATATTTGTGTCAATTTATATACATATGTAATTAATTTATTGTTCTGATAATAATTTCCAAATTAAGAAATAAACCAATATAAACGTTTTTTTTATAATAATTTATACATTCTGCAAAATTAATACAATAGAATTGAATAAAAATCTTCAGTTGTGTACTGAACCTTCCTTATTGTTACCGACAGCAATTTTGACATATCCTAATCTAATCTGAAGACAGAATGCGAAATGAGTTTTTAATGAATAAGCACTGTAAGTAATTTGTATATGAAAACTTAGTAAAGCAGATTGAGGTCTTTAAGGTCTTCTATGACAAAGGTTTAATTATTAAATGCACATTCTCAAATTAATTATAACAAATAACGATTGTATATTCTTGTCATAGCAAGGGTTTTGATTGAAGTCTTTATATCCAAATGCACTGCTTCTTCTTCGAAACTCACATTTCGTGGTCACACTTATGAGGCTAACAGAGAAGAGAAGTAAGCCTCTGAAATACTCATATTAATTGATTCGTAGGGTAATAAATTGTCACTTCGACATCATTCACATATGCGAATCTAGACTTTAAGTCGATTTCAGTTTATTTGAAACGTAAACAATCGTTTTCATTTGGAGTTCAAATAAGTCTGCATGGCTGTCTGTTCTAATATTAAAGTAAACATTGCTTCGATGTTTTTTTGATTAGATGAACAGTCTGGATACCGTATGTGTAAGTTCTTTAGTACTTAGGAGTCATTTGGGCAGTATGTGTTGTTATAAAAAAAAAACAAAACCCATTGAAACTATACAAGTTTCATCGAAGGCGATCATAAATATCAAAGTATCCCAATGCAATCTTCAATTGAATGAGGTATGTTGACTACTCTCACATTTATTTGTTATTATAATTTCTGATGTTTGAGATGAAGAGTGTTTGTGTAAAATGAAGTCTGTTCTCTTTTTGCTGATAACTTGGTATTTCATAGCGCGTATTTTAAAATTTAATAAAATTTATAGTTTTGTTTTTATATTTGGAAATAATAAAATATTCAATCGATTTGAATTGAACTGCTGCTCTCTAACCATTAGCGGCTGAGTGGAGTGGAAACTTTTCTTTGAATTACCTCTAAAGATGATTTGCTCAGTATTTGTCAAAGTAGCACTCATCTTCTGAAATCATATGATCTTTAAAAGGGACAAAAGTACGATATACTCAAATTGTTAAGCGTGGAGGCTGTGACGCAAATAAATTTTATTTCCTTTACAGAAGCCTTATAAAATTTGTTGGTGCATCGGTAGACATTACGGCTTCAAAACCAGGAACGATTGAGGAATTTGAATCGTGCATAAATACCAAGTGTTCAGAATTACTTTTAAGATTAGCAAAGTAATGTTTACTGCACAGATATTAAGAGTGAATATAGAATTCATTGCTTTTAAGAGGCCCAACATCATAACCTTCAGCTTAAATAAATATACAATTCTGGTTTTTGTCACAACGGCTCATTGGGTTTACTCTCAAATCAATAAATGAGATCACGTATTCAGACAGTTGAAGTGGACTAAATGAGAATTGAATAAGTAGTTTTGATTAGATTTGCTTAGATATTTGAATAAAAGCGCGATAAACAGAGAAAATAAAGTTCTTAGACGAGCGTAGAGATGACTGACAAGTCGTATCAATGATTCAGAATTGAAATATGCATTGATAGAGTCAATTTTGTAAGCAACTTTAAAAGCAACGACAACAATTATCGTAAATATACTAGGCTAACATATAAATGAGAACAGTGCGACATTAATCATGGCTTGTAACATCGCTGATTTTTAATAATACTTAATAATACTTACGCTCTTCTATTTTGCAGCTGAAAGACAATCGAAGTGCAATCAACCAGAACCAGAGTGTTTTAGAAGCAGTAGATAAATCCATTGAAAATCGCGCGAAGGTCTTAGGCGAACATGATTAAGAAAAAAGAAGAAAGATGATGCCCTAGCAAATTTCAAAACTAGCAAACTCAATAGAAGTGGGAAGTAGCAGACATCAAGTCAAAGAGAACCTTTGAGAGTGTAACTTTGATTCCAAGCACTATTTGTATTTTATAGATTAGCTTAGATTAGATTAGATTTATTTGAGAAGAGAGACACTCACAGTTGTGTATTGTTTATGAGTATCAATTATCTTATAAGCAATTTATGTATTGATTTGCATATAAATGGCAGAAGATGGTATTAAAACTTAGTTATAGTTTATAGTTGTAACAGTCCTGAAACTTGTCAAGTGTTATTAACAACTACTTGAATGTTTGTACATTATATATTGAACTTAAATGAGTATCTCTATGAAGTTAAGTATGTTGAACTTATGCCAAGTTTTTAGCCTTTTTATAACTTACTACGGAAATGCTATATTATTAACCTTGATTCCGGTTGTATAGGCGATGTAGGATATTTAGAACATAGATATGTAGATATGTATTTTACGAATTACAATGCGAAACTTGAGTACATTGAGTACAAATGTTTAATAACAAAGACTAACGACTAAGCTGAATGCCTTAATTCACCAGATCGATAGCCACCAATTGTGTGGATAAATTTGATGTTGTAGTAAATATATGGTAATGTGTTTTATTGTGTCTTCAGCAATTGTTACAGTTGATGGATATTCTTAAGTGGGCGTATCACTTGTGTGTAGAAAAGAGATATTTCCTTAACACCTGAATAGTCCTGAGGGCTGTTACACAATGGAATTGCGCCACAGTATAGAATTCACTTCTTTATGATCACAATTCACATTATAATTTAATAGAACCTATAGGTTAGGTTAGGTTACTGGGGCCGTCCGAAGACTCACTTAGACCATGAGGTCCATTGTGATACCCTAAGAAATTGACACCTGTCCCTATAACCACTTGGTATTGGCTACAAAGCCATTGACACGAGCTATGGAAATAGAATCTAGCTCTCTTAATGAATAGAAAAAGTGCGACCCTAAGTAGGATAGTCTATGTCTTGCGAAGGCAGGACACTGTAGCAGAATGTGTGTTGGTGTAGAACCTATACGATTCAATTAAATTTTGGAGAACTAAATTATAATTTCAAAAAACTTCTAAAAAAAAATAATTATTATTATTATCAATCCATAACTCATATTGTTGTTGCTATTGCTATTTTCATGAGTATTTGTGTTTTTATATGAAAATAAAACAAATGTGACCTGTTGAATGTAGAATACTCGTATATGTAATAAAACTGTCGGTTTAAATCGGTTTTAGACCAGAATCTCCAAGTATTAATGCGAACTATAGTTTAACAAAAGAAATAAATTTATGTCATACATTGTGGAAACAAGGGCTCGTATCAAAAATTAATGAGAAAGTATAACTCTCTTAAAGTATTACTCTTAGAACTTTTTATTTCTAAATGGACTCTTACCAAAGAATATTGACTATTCAATATACTATTCGTCAATGGACGAAGAATACAATAATGTATTCAGTTCGGAAGCCAATTGTTGGCATAGAAGTATCTTGATATAAGTCCAAACGATTTTTCTTATGCGTCTATATCAGCTTCAGTGTATTGGTTCCTCATACGTTGTCGATGTCGAAGGCAAGAACGACTAAACGCAATTACCGCTTTTATCTAACTTATTAAGGGAACTATCGACTTAGACTTTCTAAGTTTGCTTAACAATTCGACCAATTATCTTGTTTTTAGCAGTTTTAAATACAAGTTTATAAATATTGACGTTGTCAATTTTGGAACATTAATACAAAACGTGGAAAGTTGTTATACTTAATCATCTTCCTTTGGAGAGCAATATCGTGATTCGCTCCATCCGCTTTCAAACAGTTATTTACACAACTTTATACAAAATTTATAATAAATAAAAGATTAATATAATAACAATTATTTCTAAGGAATGAGTAATTGAGTTGGCATGTGCTTCTAAAAATTTCACACTAGGGTGTTATCGATATTGGATCGAGATTGGATACGATGAAATTGAAATCGAATGCGTAACTAAATTTACTGCATGGACGATGTTTGAATGTCGTGGAGAATTTGCTTCTGAAACAAATACGTTACTATACCAGGCTATCATAAATATGATAAGAGTGCTTCTATAAATATAGATTGAGAGTATAATCCATGTCGGTTCATATGTATGATTCACAATTCTGATATTAAAATCAACGAAACTACTATAGAATGCATATTTATATCAAGATTATACAAATACATATAATCTAATTCTTTACAATTATACAGGAAGGGAAAATAGTTACTGACGAAAAATCAGTAATTGCGAAGATTGTGCAATTTTGCAAAGATTTATTTGAAAAATGGTTTGAAAAAATGTGATTAGTCAATGGAACGGTAATCTAAGAGCTACCATAAAAGTAGGAATATTGTTGTTGGGTGTAGCGGATTTGTAAGATAGGACTAATAACCATTGATCAAATATGCACTGAAAGGCATCGATCGCCCTTACTAATATATCTTAAAAAGTGTGTACATATACCAGGCTGTCATAGAGTTGAGAACAGGGCGTTTAAAATAATGTCATGGAATATCTGTAATTCGTAGTAATACATACACAACAAATCATGTAAAAGTATTAGGCCGACATGAGAATAATGTGGGAAACCTAATGAGATATCATCGTAGAAAACACTCAATTGTTGAATGTATCTGTCAAATTGAAGTTGTCAATTTGAGAGATACAAAAGCCGTGAAAATCGGCAACTATTAAATCAGAGAGAAATCTACCGTTGACTATAAAGTTTTTGTTTGTGGTCGAAAAGCTTTGCTCTATTGTCACAGAAAATATTACCTTCAGCAGAATCCAACAGTCGAGAAGTCGAGCGATTGAGTATTTGAGCGATTGAGTAGTTGAGAGATTATATATAATTTTATTAGCAACATCTTCCAATTTCTGTACACTTGATAACTAAACGTAGACTGCCCCACAAAGAGGGATAAATATTCTCACAAAAATCGCATTATGTGAGGAACATTTGAGAACATGAACATGAGAGTCCTATGTATTGACTGTATCGGAATAATTTAAGTCGAACTGTATTAATTCGGTGGTAAGAATGCATAACTTTCGTTTGGAAATGCAGATTTTGTTGTAGTAATAGAGAGTCCTCAGGCCAACGAACAAGTTAAATAAAAAATTAGATACAGCATAAATCTTAAATGTGAATACCGTTGGATGATTCCTTGGGTAATAACATTATTTTTCAACCTCATTCAGTAATGCGAAATTGTTTATTTTATGGAAAAATGTAGATAGTATTTTTCATGTTAGCAAAACTCTTTTGTATGCTTTCTATATACGTATTTCTGAGATAATATCAGAAAAAAAAATGTCATTGTTTACATTCATTAGGAAGACTTAAAAAGTATTTCTGAACACAAATTTCCGTATCTGATTTGGACCAATATATCAGAGAGAGAGAAGAAATTAAATCTGAAATGATTAGCGGTATTTTGTGTGATGACATCAGGAATAAATTTTGTTGTTCATAAGACGAATTGACTTAAACTATGTCAATATATCAAAGAGATTTTTTATGAGAATTAATAATGATCTAATTTATTGATTGAGTGCCATTTATAGCAAGGCACGTTGTGGGACATTTGAAATAACTCACGTAGTTTATGTTATAACCTACATTCATTATATACAGCACCTTTAAGGAGAGTTTCTCGAAACTGAATATACCATACATAACATTCTTCTCACAATAGATCAAAGTAGACGTAACAAGTCTATTCAAGTTTTTTTGTGAAAACACAATTTTCGTGGCTACACTAAATTATTCTAATACATGGACGTTCAGGTCACCTACTCCATATCTAATATTAATACACAAAAACAAGCATATATATATTTCAATATTATTTTTTTTTTGAAACTCACCGATGTATTGGATTATAAGAAATCACTATTCGCTTCTAACTACTAATGAAAATAATAGTTTGTTTATATCAAACCTTCGTTGATGTGTTCACTAATTTGATCGAAATAATGGTTATATCTTAGCAATCGTAGTGTCTATCATTTCAATTACTTGCTGTTAAATTTTTTCAGTTAGTCAAAATTAAAACTTTAAAGGCAGTGTTTGATTTTTTGTTAAAACTAAATTCTCTTGTAAAATTTTGGAAAGAATTTCAAAAAGTTGTAAAAGTAATTATAAAAATGCCTCAAGAAAGTGAAAACCTAATTCCCGATAAAAAATTTGATATCAAAACTGTGAATGAAGACAACGAAGCCCTACAACAAATTGCGGTGAATTTTATTTTTGGCAATTTTGAGGAAGAACCTGAAGAACATGTTGTTCCTGATAGAATTGAGCAGAGACCGGCAGCAATAGTCGAAGATATACCTAATTTGTCCTTTGAAGATGCGACATCGGGCAATCTTCATGATATGAATACACCAGATGCTGAAAGTAGTTATCAAATGATTAATATTCAGTTTCGAGATAATGAAAGTATACAGGAACCTTGGCATACAAGTAATCTGGAAGGAAATGAAATTATAGAAGACGACCCGGACCCAGATGACTACTATTTCTAGAAGTGTTCATAGTTAGCAATGGTGAGTTTGATTGCCCACTAGTTTATGTCATTGGCAATTGAAACCATACATTAAGTTTTTCAGATTAGGGAGACCACGGGAAAAGGCAAATGGAGAGATAACAAATACTGAAACATTAAATTCTAATGGCAATTCGTAGGTGTGGTCAGGGAAAAAATCTGTATGTGATTAATATTTTTCTTCGCAGAGCAATTTTGAAGATGATATGTAAAATTTTCGTTTATATGAAACTAACGGGTGTGAATTAACAGTTAGTTAATTTTTAAATATATATATAATTATTGGATGGAAGTTGGGATTTATTTATTCGAAAAGACGGGTTTGTGAATTAAATTTTTAGTTAAATGAAAGTTGAATTTTAGCTATTTTAAATTAAATAAAATGTGCAATACAATATTTATATCAGTGTCTAAATATTCTTATTCTTATATTTAAGAATAAATTATTTTTGTTGTTGTAGTTGGTTTTTTAGAAACCAGGAAACGGCGTCGAAATTACATAAGAAATATTTTCCGTTTATGTATGTTGAGAAAAAGATTATATGTGGTTGTTAATCCATTTTATATGATTGCTTTGCTCTAAAATAATTATACTCTGTTTCGCATAATTTAAGTGGATCATTTTCAGTTCGATTTATTCACATTTCATATATATGAGCTTAATCAATTTATATTTCAAGAAAATGAATTAAATGCGATAATTAAATATTTATCAGAAAATAGTCAATATTCTCTCTTTTTAGTTTTACAAATACATATTTATATTCATAACACGTACTTACATTCATTTAAAAATTATATTAATGTTTTAATATGAAGATAAAAATACTAAACCCTTCAGCATTTTATACTGAATTTATTAAATAGGACATTGAAAAGAATTCTCATTACTTTACCCAAATAAAACCTGAATAAAACAATAATTAGTTTAAAAACTTGAACAATTTTTCGCTATAGAATTAAATAAATTTTTAAATAGATTTAAATAAATTCAAATTGTTATATTTTTCATAATTGGATACGTGCTGCTTATTCTCTTATGCTGCATGGCATTAACTCAACTCAAATGTATTATGTATATACATGCATGTATATACATTATGTGGTAAATAGAAATAAATGCAATTGACGATTGCCACAATGACAATGTCATCTATAGAATTATAGAAAGTAATATCACATCAGACATATCAATACATGACACTATATGCCGGATACAAATTCCAAGCGTTAGCTTTGTATCAGTATATTTCAATCATTCTCACAATATGGGGAATTATGTTGTAATAAGTCTTATTAGCTTTTGAAGCCAAGTCTTCAGTTTTACTTGAACTTGGAAGTCTAAACGCCTACATCTTCAATGATGTTTTGGTGTTGAATTTTACGTCTATACTTCTAAAAGCTTCACTAATGATATTTGTGTGAAGTGGAAGTTTAAACATTTACTTTAAAATTGATAGTCTATCTGTGAAGTAGTTATCTATAATTAGACGGACTTCAGGACTACGCATTTCGACGACCTTATTTATGAAGTTTAGCTCAGTACAAACTTGTACAACCATGTTGATGATTACTGTTTAAATAAATAAATAAAACAATAAAATAATTTTTATTAAAAAACAAAATTAAAAAATCTGACTAATAGCCCAACACTCATCTATAATAAAGCTTATAAAAAAAGTCAGCATATGTAAAACAGACTATTTTGTGTTAGTCCCTTTCGTTTAACTGTTTTCCACAGTAAGTAGTTAAAGGACGCTTTTACATCTGGCTGTTGTAGATGATATTAAATCTTGGAATCTCGTACATCTTAAATGCCTCTCAGGTTACTGAACCATTGGATCGCAGCAAATCTTATTATTTGTTGGTCTTGTCTTTTTTCACTTGCTATCCTCGCTTCTAGGTATATTGGAATAAATTAATTCCGAAGTAGATTT
Source organism: Teleopsis dalmanni (assembly GCF_002237135.1). NCBI lineage: Eukaryota > Metazoa > Arthropoda > Insecta > Diptera > Diopsidae > Teleopsis > Teleopsis dalmanni. The sequence goes on along the minus strand of NC_051848.1, from coordinate 73,704,560 downwards.
CCATTCTGATTTTCGAATACACGTACTAAAATGATTAGTGATTTGATTGCAGTGATTAGTTCATATTTAATTTTTTTTGCAGTTAAAAGAGATCAAAACTTGATTTACATTTCATGTCTTGCCGCTGAACTTCTTTCGATATATACTAATAAATCCCTTAAATCAGGTATTTCAAACGATTTAGGTGGCCAATATGTTGGTGCCTTTAAAGAATATTTGGAGGGATGACAGCTTTATACTGCTGCTAGCAATTGTTTGCCCTTAGTCTCAGAGTCGTTAGCCGTAAGCCCCAATTTGCATTGCAATGATTTGACAAATTTCTTGCAAGTTTCTTTTATAATTTTCTTCGTGCGTGGACTCTAGAAAGCAATAATTTTTGAATATCTGTCGAATCATTAAGTAAAATACTCATTGCTTGAATCTCTTCCGAGTTAAACTGTTCGGCTTCAACAATTTATTGTGGATATACATAGTCCATAATAAAAATCATTTTTTGACATTCCGAAAAAGCCTTACTGAATGAAATGGATATCCACGTAATGTCTATTGGTTAATTATATTGACATACTAAAAACTCTAGTGACAGCTTGAACAAACCTTTACTGTTCCAAATGTCTATTATTAATTTATGATTGTTGGATATAGTTTAGAAGTAAGAGTGACAAGTATATTAATTTCGGGTAATAATTAATGGAGCACATGTTTAAGCAATATCATTAATTAAGTAAATTGGTTCTTGATAATCTATGTTTAATGTTAAACACGTTTGTAGTGGTATAGCTTAAATTACAAAGAGCTGTTTTATTGATATCAGGACAAACAGACAGGGATTATTTCGTATCGTGACTTTGACTCTTTATTTCTACAACATCATATAAATCTATCAACATATTTGAATTATTAACCAAAAAAGTCATAGTTCTTATTGATTATTTATTGTACCCATCAAGAGCAGTCTTAAAGTGATTTGTCTTTATGCGACTAATGGCGATACTCCTAGCTAAAATTGATGATGAAAGTAAATCGTTTCAATACCATTTTTCAGGACTTAACAACCTACTATACCTGTGTTAGAATATAATTGGTGCTACTGGTGGGATTTCACTTGCAATACTCAAATTAAGCTAAAATCTGAACCCAGGTGTCCGCAACTAGTTGTTCTGAATACTGTTATTGCTCCTTAAGGAGATTTTGTAGTCACTGTGGTCAATATCTGAAATTATATAGGAAAAGTGTTAGCATAGTGGTGCTTTAACTCATAGTGGAATTGTGTATTTTTAACTAAGTGTTGTAACGCAAAGAACAACAGAGGGTTCACACGTTAACAACGAAAGAGCTATATCCAAACATTCTACTTTAACTCAATATTCGCATTAACTTGACACGTGAGTTGAAGACACAATGGTGTGAGGAGAACTACGTAATAGAGCAACTGATTAATTTGGAATTCTATCTCATGTGTGTGAGAAAATTTCTTATACGTTTCTAGGGAAACCCGGACTCAGAATGTAATTTTTTTGAATAAATAAGTAACAGAAATCATTAATAATTAACGCTTTGTATGATTTTTTGAAGTAAAAATTTGGGAAAATTTTTTGGGCTACTGGGGGTCCAATGTTTCTTTCACAATGTTTCAAATACTGAAACAAATTTAACATATTGCTACCACAAGGACACGAAGGAGGATATGAAGAAGGATATGAAGGATGCAAAAATGGACATAATCTTTTCTGCTTCAAAAAAAAGTTCTGTTAATGTTGATAGGAATGAGCATTTTGTTTATATTGTATATTCGAATATCCTGATATAAATACACTAAAAACTTGAAATTCAGAACAGATTTTCTCTAACCATAAAATGATTGTCTAATAGATTCTAACAACATATTTGTGTGGGTACGAGCTTAGTGTTTTGCACAAACCCTAACAATTGGAAATTCCTTTAATATCAACAAAGTCCATATGTGCGATAAGTAGTGAGGACTTTTCTGTGCATAAAATTAAATATACATTTAAAGAGCCAAGCAAATACACAGGATATATGCAAATTTTGGAGCGCGCGTACTCCTTCGTAGCTCGACATCTGTGTATGCATGTCATGCACGCGTGTTTATGTTTCTCACTGAGCTTAGCTGACGTGCATTTTTGGCATAACAAATACGAAAGTATTTATCTATCCCAACGTTGGTTTGCTCCTCTGTCCGTCTGTCCGTCTGTCTGTTTGTCTGTGTCTGTTTGTTTTTCGATGCTACTGTCTTATTATTTACAACAAATTCAACATATTCTCACATGCATGCATAATAAAATAACCACTGAAATGATGACAGTAATAAAAAATGAAAACACAAACCAAATCGCATCTTTGTTTCTGCCACATTCCTTCCCAATGGCAGTCATCGGTTGTCGTCAACGGTGCAGTACCACATCCAGTTGTCTTCCATTCGCATACCTTTTTCCTAAAATATGTGAGCGAAGTGTGCGAATATTAGTTTAGGAACTTATGCGGAATTCACTATTTGCTTGCTTTTATTGTTACTTCTATTGGTACTACTCTCTGTGTAAGTTCTGTGGAGCTCTGAATTAATTTAAATCGTTCCATTTTACGAAAAAGTACTCGTAAATAATTTTTATTAAATTCCCTGCTTTTCTATGAAAAACAATAAAATTTGCGTAAAAGTTGTCAATTCAAAAAGGCTTTGAGAAACTTAAATTTGAAAAATAATATTTTATTTTTAAATCATATAACAAAACCCAGAAGTATCCATAGAGTCGCCAAGATTATACAGTAGAGACTCACAAATTAGAACCACTTGGTCTTTCGGGTAGTTCGAATTTGCGAAAAGTACTAATTTATGAACTTTTTTTATTTCTATAAAAAATTATCAAAAAATTAAAACTCTACATAAAAACTTTATGTTACAGTTATGTTGAAGTTTTTCCGAGTTGTTGGGGGGTTTCTGCAGAGTCCCACCCATCTCACAGACTAATTTGTGTTCTCCTCATAAGCTTCGTGATTATTCAATGACTGATCTAAACCCCCGTGCGGTTAGTAATTACTCTGAGATTAGATAGTGCTAAGTAGGACAGCCAGTGGGTTTTCGCATATAGTTTCAGGTCTCTATCCCTTATATATATCTTGACCGGTTCTCTTCTAAGGACTCTTAGCATGTCATTCGTGCGGATGTACCATGGCATTTTAAAGAGTCTTCGGAGAGCCTAAGAATCTTGCAGCTTCTGGATAGTAGATTCGGCAGCTTTTGCTATACTTGACACACCGATAAAGTTATGCTGGTCTAATTATCTGGCTGTAGATCAGCTTTCTGCATTGCAGTGTTCTTGCGCAACTACTACTTTTAACTTGTATGTGCTTGTGCCAAGTGAACTATTTCACAGTTGAGATCAATCTCTATTAAGCATTATTGTTTAAAATATTCAGTAATGTTTGTTTGTTTTTTAGGTTTAGTCAAGTTTTTTATAATGTTATCCTTACGCAGAGATAAAAGATTGGTCAAGTGATCGGTAGGAAACGAGTTATTCTTTTTGCATCAATTTATTACGATATTGACGTGACTTTTTCAATCGCTTCACAATAAGATACATTTAGTGTGGGTTTGGGAACGTCATCTTCAATGTTATTCGAAGGATCATTATCGGTATTGAACTCATATTCAGATACGTCTTGAACTTGCATTTCTGAATGCGTTCCCTTTTATTTTTTTTGACACAAAGTAAGTACAATAACATTTATCAATTTACTGATTTATATAAAACTTGAAAAAAGCAGAAAGGAGAATTCGTTCATAAATTCGAATCAAAAATTCTGATTTTAGAGCTTTTAGTGTATGCAATGTATTGAAATTTTATAATATTAATTTCTGGAGAATTCGAATTTGTAAGAGTTATAATTTATGAGTTTCTACTGTATACTTATGGCGTTTTCGATTTGTGCTTCTTTTAATCTAGATTTACTCTCGATCTGTCAAATTCTGTTACCCAATCGAACATTTTTAAAGTATACTAACATTTTTGTAGTAGTGTAAGAATCGAATCATATCATACTTCATTTGTCAAGTCATAAAAAACAGCTGTTAATTGTAGAGTAATCTTTCTATACTGGCAAAATATTTAGAGTGTTAAAAATTAGTCTCTAGTGTTATCCATTCTGCAATCTGGATATTTACTCCAGATTCTACAATCGAAAACTGCATTAACCAAATAATCGAGAGTATCCATTTTTCTTATTTAAATAATATTTAAATACGTATTCCAAGTCACATATTAATTCGAAAACAAATACGTTTAAGATATATATTTAAGTTAACGAATGACTACAATTTTCATTTAATTGCCTTTTCTAGTTGAAGTATATTAATTTTTTTTATGGTATTCCCTCTTGCTTTTCTCATAATGTTTCTAATTTCACAAAATTAATTAGTCAAGTGTAAATGCTTAATTTGAAACATTAAAGCATTGCTTATTACTATTAGATTGTTGTTATGTATAAGCATAGTATTAATGGGTACTAGCAACTTTCTTCTATCTATCGCTACCATACAAATTTTTTTAGATACTTTTTTAGCCAATTGATATATCTGCAGGCATCTAGTATATAGGAGTTTTTTTTTAGGCATTAGTTTCTGAAGAGATATAACTATAACATTATGGTAATGCACAAAGAAATTGATATATTCAAATGATTATTTTATGCTCTTATTGTTTAAAAATGATTTCAAATATATGTTCTATATATGCGTAACATATTTCTTAAATAATTTGAAATGTTAGTCTAATTTCTAATTTTATTATTAACAAAGTTGCCAAACTAATCAATTTTAAGTTTTCTTTATTGATATTTGTCAAAAACTGTCTCCATAAAAAAAAATTTTTTTTTCTACAAAGCTTAAGATACTTTCTTTAGACGTATGTGATATTTGTTTTAAAAATAAGCAATATAAAAAATGGCTCCACGTAGTGATTGCTTTTTATGTCCTGAAAGGGAAAAGAGTCTATATCTTGAAAATGCAGAGGCATTAGAAGATATAACGGTTGCCTATATACTTGGCGCTCTGGAGGAAGCAGGAGATATGGAATTTCTTCAAGATGAGACTGATCAAAACATGCCTGAATTTATCGAAGAGGCATCTGTAGTATCAACAGAAAGCTCAGCATCTAATGGCGTCTCGAACGCTGACACTACTTGTACTATTGGCAAAACTGAAACTAGCAATGAGGATTCAAGTGAAGTTGTTAATGTTCCTGTTACTACATCTGCTGAGGTAGGCAATGATTCTGGTGAAGTTGTTCATGATCCTGTTACTACAAATGCTATACAGGGCAATGATTCAGGTCAAGTTGTTCATATTCCTGTTACTACAAGTGCTGAGCAAGGCAATTATATATTAGAAAAAGATCTACAACAAGATGATAAATGAACATTTGTTCAAGCACACCATTTGTAGGTAAATCTGATTGCTAAGCTACTTTAAATATTTGGAATTAGTGAATTTTTACGTTCAGAATAGTATATATAAAAGTATATATAAGAAAATATAAGAAAATATAAGAAAATATATATGTAAAGAAATATATAAAGGAAGACACAAGTTTACAACAATTTAAAAACAAAATTTACTTAGATATATTGCTATATGAGTAAGTCAGTATGTGCAGATGATGTTATCATTTATACTTTATAAGAACTGTTAAGAATGATATAACGTATCATATAAAACTACTCTTACACAATTTTTAAAATTAAAACTTTGACTTGGGTGGGTGGAAGTTGGAGACTGGTTTGGGAAGAAAATGGATTTGAATATGAATTAAAGAACAGAGGTTGGTCATCAAGTATTATAAAGCTTTTCAAATCTTCTGGTCTTCTGGTTTTTTTTGTTTTATTTAAATGTAAGAATGTATGTACTTAAATGTAAGTATGACTAATGGAAATGTTAGTATTTTTAATATATAGATAATTGATGAATCTTATAAAATTATCTCGAAGACAGATTTAACGATAGTATGTCGAGATATATAACAGCTTGCGCTAGTAAAATGCAGAGTATTTTAGCAAAAGTTATACTGAAGATTTCTTTATCATTTTTGATGCTGTAGTAAAAATTATACAAAGATCACTTGAATGCATAATTGAATGAATAAATCGAAATTTTAAAATATTGTTATAATGGTAAAGATTTGCAAAACTTTTAGGAACTCAATTCTTGTACTGGAAAGAGCCTTCGTGTATTGTTCATACACTAATTATCATTCAGAAAAACTGCAGTTGTCGTTAGTTTGATGTCATACAAATTTCATTAAAATTATTACAAATTATTCTTTAGTATAGCTTGTGAATTTAGAGTCTTGTTGGTACTTCTATGATCTACGACTGATATGTTTGGCCCACAACTCTTAAGCAACTTCCAAAACATTTTCCCGAGAATAAACCGCATCAACCAGGCTCGATGAAAACGATTGCAGAGCGTTCTTTGGCGGTCATAGATGATTATACCATTATTTCAGGTGGAAAACTACTTCCATCGAATGGGAGGCCATTCGTTTCTTTCTTGGAACCTACTTACTAGCTTTTTTGATTAGCTAAATGTGTAAATACCTATTTTATATTTATTGTAAGGTCTCTAAATATCCCGAGGCTAGAGAAACAAGTTATGCCAATAACTTAAAAATAAATAATAATGATGGTAATATCCTAATTAATATAATTATATATCTTCTGTCTTGTTTCAATAGGAATAATGTAATAGAAATGTTACGGATTTAGTTTTGGTTTGATGTAAAATTATAATTCTCATTTAGTTAATTAGCTGCACTACTATAAGTGTACTTACTGGTGATAGGGATAAGTGTAAGACTTTAATATATTAAATTGTAATCGCCTGTGTTTGCTTCTTCTTGGTTCTACAATCGGATTATGAGTAATAACTATTGTGTTAAGTAATTGAGAGATAATCAAATCGAGTACAGGATTTTGCCATTTAAAAAAGTTGTTGATTTAGAACTGGAACTTTATCGATTTTATTTTTTTTTAATATAATTGTATATATAAAAATAAAGTATATGTATATAAAATATATTTAATAATATAGTTTTTAGTTGCATGAAAATTTGAAGTGATAAAATAAGATAGAAATATTGGTGGAATGAGATTTTTTTTTATATTAATAATATTAGGGGATGGATATGATATGGAATATCAGTCTACTTTTTTGACTAATTTTTGCAATAAATGTGGCCGTATGGCGTCAATGATGGCATGAAAATTGGCTTCCCATGTTTAAAAAATTGCTGATTTGTCGTTTGTCGGCATAAACCCATGACAGTCCTATAAAAGGTAATTGAAAATGCTACAGCCTTATTTAGGATTAGCGCTACCGGTTTCAATGAAGAACGTTTTTTTATATAATCCTTTCTTGCTAGGAGAAAGAAAAGACTCCGCAACACAACTGAGATATCTTTTTTATACGATTTTTTTCGCAAAATAAGAAGAGTTACGTTTGTGATTGTTTACCAGATCGAATGCCAGCTTTCGTTTTAGTCGTGGTTTTGCATCTTTGTATGTCATACGTGGGCTTCCCAGTGGGCTCATAGATAAATAGATGGGCTATTTATTTTGAAGATTACGTTTGACTAAAGCTTTGCTTTAAGTGTTGCTAAGTTTCTATTGCATTTTAATCAAATTTTTCTCAAAACAAATCTTAAAATTTTCAACTTTTGTGCTGATTTCATAAATTTTTCAGTGCTTTTTGAAATTGCATATGTTCTGCATTTGTTGTTAATTCAAATATTCAGCAGCATTATATGGCAGAACCCAAACTTATCTACAAAATGTAAAATATCTAAAGAAACCTCAAAAAACTGTAAGAGGTATTAACAAAGTTAATAAAAACACAGTTTATACTTCAATTTAAAGTGATTGAAACTATTAGCACTCTATTGAGTTCAGACATGATAATATTCATTCAATCTGTCCAATGGATGGTAATAGTAAATCGGACTACCTATGTCCTAGCTTACACTTTGACAATAACACTGCCACCAGAACTTCTTCAAGAGAGGAATGAGAGGCATGGCTGCTTACAACGCCTAAAAAGAAAGCGATCTATACCAACTGGTCTAAGTATCTAAAGTAACTGAATTAATTAGTTGTATATTTTTTTTTAAATTCTTAAATGTCAATATCATACAATACAAAAATAGTTTAAACTTAAACCAAAAAATTGGTGTTTCGGCCCAGTGTGCAATGCGTTACAAAAGTCTTGACAAACTTGATATACCCGTATACTTTTTTATGTGAAGAGTACGAAAAGTGTTTTTTAGTGGAATTATTTCCAGATAGAAGCATTTTATTATTAGACAGTATTAAAATTTTGTTTACACTATAAGAAACTAAACGTAAATAAATACTTTTGTAAACATAGCTACTTCTTAGGCTCTCCCCTCTTCTTCCTTTGTCCAATTTTCACACTAAGTTCAGTTTACGTAGAGTAATGTTTATATCCAAGGGAAACGAATACAGAGATCTTCAAATTTTAATTCGAGTATGTGAACTTCTAATAATTCACACTAACAATCCGATTGAACGAGAAATTTTTATAGCAAAAAAGTGCTTCCATGGGAATAAATTTCATTTGTTGTATGAAAGATACTATTCGGTATCAGGCGGTTAAAAGCCATAGACCGTTGCTCATAAAATTTGAAGTAGTTTTATATTTTATTTGTTTATATTCTTAAAAATCATTTAATTTACTTAGAGTAAACAAAAAAGTTTAGTTTACACTTTACTTCGAGAAATTAGTTTTCTTTTTGTCACGATTTCCTAATATTTGAGTTCAGTTCATTATGCAGCAATTATTTAACCCTTTTGTGGCTATGTAGTGTCCTTAGAGACTTTTAAAATTATATCGAAATCTTATTGTTATTAGAAACTTTTGCTTATACTCTATTAATTCAAGTTATGTGTTTTATTTTTGTAAATTTAAACAAAAATTGTGTTGTTTAATTTCAATAAATTAATAAATTTTTGTTGTTGGCCTTTCACTTCTATTCGAACCCTTCTAACTTTTAAAAAGATTCTTTTCGTCATAAAATTAACATTAAAAAATTTTATTATTTTCTACAAGTGTCTATCTTTGGACAAATTTACGATAATGTGTTAAGAATTTTTATTAAACCAATGACGGTTTCATCGACCCTCATTGGGCCTTTCACAATATAAAAGGCTAATTTTTTAAAATTCGCATATTTTATCATTCTTTTATTTGATTTTTATATCAATTATCTTTAGTTACATACTCTTTTTGTTATGCTGGTATACTATATATTAGTTCTTCTTACTTTACTTATGACCACGGTTGCCACTTATGGTACTTTAGTACCAAAATTGGTACTTTTTTTTTCGTTTGGTACTCATGTTCAAAAAATGGTACATTTTTGACGACCCAACTTTATTGTGGATATTTCCAATTAATTTTTTTTATAAACTTACAAATGGTACCTTTTTAAACCAATTTTGGTACAGGAAAAAATTTTCAAGTGGCAACCCTGCTTATGACTTCCCAATAATTGCGTTTCTAGAAGTAAAGAAGGAACTGAGAGCGGTGAGAAATATTATGTTCAAATTTCTGGAGGATGATGATATGATATTAGAGCATTCAAGAGCACTTACTTGCCATTAAGACGTAGTTCATAGTAATGTTTTATGTACTGAATTAGGTTAATATTACTGTTCCAATACCAACAATTTTAATATATAAGATGTAGAATCATATATTTATATCATAATCATAATATACAGACAGTGGATGGTAATTTCAGCCAAAATTTTAAATATCTTTTAGGAAATATACAAAAAAAAATTTATTTTCTTAAAATTTTATTAAAGACATAAAAAAGATTCATCTCACTTTTATGGATATTTTACAAGCATTTAATCGAGTTTAGCATTAGGGCCTTTTTTTCAAACCATAACTAAATCTACCCCTAAATTTTTTCCTTCTTATTAAATCATACCTCTTGGAAAGACACTTTTTCATTAAGCATGGTAATGAAATGACAGAACTTTTCATGCTACAGGAGCAGGAGTAACTCCTATTTTTTTTAATAATGAAATATTTATACGTAATGATCAACAATCAAGTATTGATCCAATAAATTCGTAAAATCGATATGAAAAAAACTGATATTTGGTCGTAAAAAATAACTTTATTTTTTTAATATAACCTCCGACAATTACAACACCCTTATTTCAAAAATGTTTCAAATCTTTGAATTTCATTGAATGGTCTGCAAAATATCTAATTTTGGTAACTAACATATTATCTCTTCATTTGAAGAAAATCATTTTCCACAACTCAGACGGTGTTAAATCTTACAAATAAGTTCTTTTTAACAAAAAAAAAAAATTATGCTAAATAAATACAATGTCTTAACAGACAAAAAATTTTTTTTTTCAGAATAGTATTTTTCAGTTAGAAGAGTTTGAATAGCAATGAAAAGACAACAACAAAAGTTGTTGTTAATTTTTTGAAGTTTGGCTGACCTTACAACATTGTTTCGAGTATTGTTGTTTCAACAGTGTTGATGATACACTCGTAACAGTGCTGTATGGTTAGCCAAACTTCATTGAATTAATTAAAATTTTTGTTGTTGTCTTTTTATTTCAATTCGAACTCTTCTAATTGAAAAAATTAATATTTTAGGTTAAATTAAGCAATTTGGAGAACAGATTTTTGAGAAAAGGCCATCATTACAGTTGTGTTATTTGCTTCAATTATATATCTAACAATTCTTTACATATAGTTTATCTTATACGCAGTGTTAAGAGATTCGACTACTATACTTTGACTAGAAAATAATTTTTTAACCTCAAATATATATGTGTTAAATACTTACATAAAATTGTCTTTGTCGAATGCATTTGTTCGTTAAGTGTTCGCTTAAAACTAATTTCTCTAAAAATATTTCACCTAAAATAAAAAATAAACCTATATAGTTACTTCTTCTAATATGTACTCCTATATGCTTTTAGCATTTATTTTATAAATATTTATGTATGAAAAACGTTATTATGAATATTTTATGCAATATTCATAGAAGCATACACATATGTATATTTGATAATAATCGTTCCGATATTTGTACAAACAGTAGATAGACACGTATCTTGAGCATATAAAAACGGAAGCGCATAGTGATAGGAACAAAAGTCCTTAAAGCCATCGCTACAGGTATTTTTCCATAAGCCAGAATCAACACAGGCAACTAGCAATAAAACGTGACTACGCATTTAAAATGAGCGAAACCAGCGCTCGAGTAACAAAATGGCGGATTTTATTTCACCCAAAAGACACCGACTGCGTACGATGATGTTTGTCAGGATAATGCCTCAACTTTGTGTTAACATTGTGCGATACGTTATATTACATGCCAGGGATATGTAACATATCTGCTCGGATGCAGGTGAACGGCGAGAGCAAGAAGCGTACTTCCACGAGCGTTTTAAAGTTCATGCATTTTTGATATTTTGTCGTGGTAAGCTCTTACCAAGGCAATAATAACTATTAACCTTTGGAATAGCAAAATTATTTGCAGTGCTATGAAATGCAGGAATGGATGTTTAATAGTCGTAGTAGTAGATACATTTATATTTTATATTTAAATTTGGTGAATAGTTTTGTGCCTTCAATTTGTCCTGTATGTAATTATGCAAATTATAATTTAATTTAAAAATTTAGTTAATTTGCGAATTTAAATATATACTCAAATAGTATGACAATTTATTTGAATTTATTTATTTCCTGCCATTTTTTATGTTTTATTCCCGTGTAGTTTAAACTAATTTTCCTAATTATGCTATGTTATAAAAAATTTTTTACTCTTATTTTATTTATTTATTTAAAACTTTTATTTTTTTAACTAGAAATTATGCAAAAATTAAACTTCACATTAGTTACATATATTTTGTAACACATATAGATTTTCTCCAACATGTCTACTACTAAAATAAACAATTATTTAGTTTAATTAACATACAAATTAACATAATATGTTTAATTAACATGTTAATTTGATGATGTTAGGGATTTGAAATTCAGTTCTGCACACTTTTTCAATTATGACGGACAGCTTTCTTGACATTCAAATATGAAATATAAATTCATATATCTCCGATTGATGAAGAAAGCCATAATCGTATAAGAAAAAATTAGATACTATTTATCTCAATTAAGTTAGGTTTTACGTATTTTTAGTGTAATTATTTATAATATTTATGTTTTGTATATTATAAATGATTGAAAATGTATAAAGTTACTACTACTGTATAAAATACTACTACTCATATATATATATATATGTCCATTCATAATTAAATCACCTACTAACAATATTCTTTTAATAAATTAAGTTTGGCAGATCATCATGTAATTAATTATATCCAAGAAGTTTTTATAAATAATTTAGATTGTTCGCATAGAAACTGACAGCTCATAAAAAAATACTGATGATGAGACTTACTTTTGTCTAAGTTTCTTTCTGAATTAGCAAGAAACTAGTCGCATTTGGAATAAAGGAGGACCAAAGGCAACCCAACATCTAACGATAAACCCTAAGATATGTGTTTATTAATGTTTTTTGTGAATAGGTGCAATGACTGAGACGTTTAACTTTATTAATAAAGAAAATAGGTTTGTCACTTAAAAAAATATATTTTATTAATCAAAAATACTATGACTGTTGATGTTTTTCATATTATTTGCATTATGAGCTTTCAGATAATCTCATTAACAAACAGCAAACGACTCAAATCTAAAATAATTATCATTTATAAATTCCAAATTAATTAAAAATAACTCAAGAATTGTACAGTACAAACCATATTTTAGTCAGACAATGATCCAGGAGACATCATTTCAATGATAGCGACTTCAATGACCAATAATTTGATGTTGATGCATTAGATCCATGTTATGTGGAGTGTCACGGTTAAGTCAAAACCAAAATTGTTGTTGGTTTTTATGCAAATTGGAAAACTGAGATTAAAAGAAAAAAACAAATTTTGCTTTAAATGCGGTCATGAGAGCCTCATTTATCTTTGCCTCGTTGAAACCGTGTTTTATGTATATAAGTATATAATTCCTTTAAAATTTGGGTACTACAAAAACGTACAAATGTTATAGTAAAAACACGTATTTAACAAACTGATGACACTCTGCACAACATAAAAATTTATACCTAAATCCTTCTAATAACTCAGTTCTCACATTTGAAGTTAATACGGTATAAGTTTCGGAACAATAACTAAGCTGCAGCTGATATTACAACATCAACCGAAATTACAATTCTCATTCAGTTTACAGACCATATTGCACAAAAATACTCATGGACATTTTGTAAAATTGTAAATTTAATATATGAAATTCCAATGTCCAGCCTTTGCTTTTTTGGGATTTTTTAGGTCAACTCGTATTTATTGGTTTGTAAGAATTTTGTTACTTTGATAAAGTGTGTCTATAAAGATCATGAAATGTTGCTAATACGAATTAAAGACTCATTTTGGAATAATTCACTAAAGTTTACATGTAGGTAATGCCATTTAGATCATTAAAAGTCAATTTTTCTCACATATTTGGAATTGCATACTTCTGTAAATATGTCGAAAAGTAGTGGATATATAGAGAAAAGCTCTTAACATTTTTAGCGTTAGACGGATAAAATTATGTCGTGCTAAAATGATAATACATTTCAAAGGTTGTAATAAGAGATATGTTGTTTTTCTATACAGAAAGTGTCTTAGAAGTGATTTACTTTAATCTTCATAAAAAAAATACAAGTTGTTTTTTATACTTAAAAAAAAAATATAACAAAGTCTTTTCCACATAATTTTCAAAAAATAAGAACTAACCTAATGCATATACATTCTCACAATGATGGTATGTTTAATTAAATCAGCCCAAAAATTTGACATAGACATATGATATGACATGGAAGTGATATATCATAGACGAAAAATTAGATACATATTTCATATTTCGGTCAGGAGTGATAATCGCTGATGCAAATGCTATTGATCTTTTCACATTACCGCAAAAATCTCTGTATTGTTAAAGGAAGATCATCTAAATATATTGAACTGATGATTAGTAAGCATAAAACATATTATTATTATTATTAAAAATTCTGGGATATTATATCAGAATAAGAAATCAGATCTTTACAGATCTTTAAGGTTGGAAAATATGAGTTCAAAATAATCTGAAAATTAAGGTGAAACAATCCATTATGTAGTTACAAGGGTTCGAATAGAAATGAACAGACAATAACAATAATTTTAATTAATTTGTTGAAGTTTGGCTGACCATACAACGCTGTTTCGAGTATTGCCAAGTACTCTTCATCAGTGGTCTTTGGTATAATCGAATTTTTATTTAATTAGTTTATAGTCCGTATATAATTTTGTTTGGACTGCAAGTGCCAGGCTTAGAACTCGTGCCTGTCAAATTAGAAGCGATGACTAAACGTGTTTTCTCAGAAGTAGTCAAGGCTACACAAGCTTTCAATGCTCAGGTTTCGAGTTTCTTGTTATTTTTTTTACTTTGTAAGTGAAACTTACTAAATTTTTTGTACAAATAATAGTTTTGAAGTTTAATCTTCTGTTAAGAATATGACTGTTGAAGGCTTACTAGACCTTTATACCAGTGACTGCGTATTAATCCAAAGTTTAGGTAATGATTCCTTTGGTCACTTAAAATTTGTCAGCAGAAGAGCTAAAAAGAAATTTTGATAAAAAACGGAGGATATTATTAAATTAATCACAGTTCAGAAGAGAAGCGGGGATGGGCATAATTAAGGAATTGAATGCAAAAATGCATAAAAAAATGCATTAAATATCACTAGCGCCGTAAGAGAGGCTCAAGTAAATAGCTAAAATACATAATCGAAATTTTCACAAGTGGTACTGGATTGTCGATTGGAAGAGACTGGCGTGAAGTAAACAAAAATACAGTATACGGAATACACTGTATACAGAAGAATATAGGTGCCAAAAGGGTCTTATACTTTTTTTTTGTTTTTTGTTATTTTTTTTTGTTTATTTAAACAAAATGTAGAGTTTAAATTTATAACAACTAGTCATATTGACTAACAAGAGGTTTTTAATTAATATTACAAGTAAGTTTACAGAAGTCTATCTAAGGTGAGCATATAGATCTGAGCTAGTCAACTCCTTGCTGGTTGAAACGCCTCAAAAGGTCATTAGGTTTGAAGCGACATAAGCGTCTGTGAGTGTCATCGCAAAGTAACGCCGGAATGGTGCTGTTGTCTCAGCCTGTCATAATGTGTTTTAGCAGCCTTCTGTATTTTTTGCTTGACAGTAGGTATTTTAAGGTCATGTTGTAGATCAGCATTTCGCACGTACCACGGAACTGCATCCCTGAGTGCTTTAATTTGAAATCTTTGCATCATATCTATTATATGTTTTTTGCACAACCCCAAATTTGGACACCATAGCGCCAAACCGGCTTGAAGACTTGTTTATAGATCATGAGTTTGTTTTGCTGAGATACTTTAGATCTCATTCCAATAAGCCAAGTTAACTTTTTCTATCTTATATTTTATATTATATAAATACAAATTTTTCAGTGTCCATCGAGAAAGTATGGTGGTTTAGATATAGATGGTGGATATAGAAATTTTCAGTTATAACATAGTGCTAAGGAATAATAAAAACAATTAGTAAGCGATTAGTTTGCCTAACGATTGTTAAAAGATATCACGAGTTTAAGTATCTCTGTTTTATTGTATAAATTTTTAATTTTTAAATCTCTTTGAACTTAAAGCTGAGATTTATTTATAACATAAAGCCACAAGCGCTTTATGCATTTAGTATTGTGACATTTTTGGTAAAATGCAAAACTCAATTTTATTTAAATATTAACTTCATTAAAAACAAATCGATTAGAGTAAAATATTTAAGGTCTATAATTGATTGTTATGTAATATATTATTTTGTGGTAAACATACATCCTTCGCACATGCACATCTATTTATAAAATTTCTTCTTTAACCAAACATTTTCATTAAGTCTGGAAAAATTAATTAACATCTTACGGATGCAAAACTTTTTGCCGGAGAAACTAAACTCAAACAAAATAAAATATTTTAAAATGTTTTAAACAAACTTTAAAGTTGAGCATGTAAATATTTGTGGAATATTTCAGTTCAGTATTCGGTACATTTGCATATTTCGGCAGGGGACATAGGGGAGTGTATGATATTTAGTTTAATTTTGTAGTTTAATAACTTTGTGAAAGCATTGAGGTATGAAGCCTTGAACCATAATATTTATTTGTTTGTTTGTTGGTAGGTTGAATTCTTGTTTCTTTACTTGTTTGTTTTCCCTGACATATGTTTATGTCATAGGAAAATAAATGATGTTCATATGATGTGATTACTAGCCAAAAGCATACAAATCGAGATACCACAAAAATGTCCCTTCAAACAAATTCTGAAGTTCATGGTGTGACTCTGTACCATTTTATAAAATACTAAACATCCAAACAGTGAAAGAAAGTTAAGTTTTAGTTTCCTTGATCTCTATTTTATTGTATAGTTCAATTTCATATTACATCTATTATTCTTTTGGTAATATATTATTATATATATTAGCTGTAATTCACCTCTTCGTGAACATCTTGATATGCTTCGTAGATGATTGAATCAGGTATAGGCCCAGTAAGAGAGTATTCTTGATCATCAGTTTTTTTACTTTTTAGCGAACATTATTATTATTATTGTTAGGTGGATGTGACACTGTGACCGTCGGGTCTATTGTGCCCCCTTCTGGGTCTCCAAGCCCATTTGCGTCAATCAAAAGTAGTATAGAACCTAATATACAGAGTTTTATTGCCTCTTCCGTAAGAATATACATTCCCAGAATCCTATTTCGAATGTTTTTAGCGAACTTAAATCTTAGGTACAATATGTGAATTAAGGTTGATTCGGCAATAGTCGACAAGCCTGGCTTCAAAAGTAATACATTATAGTGTTTTTATGAAACATTATAGTGAAACAATATAGTGCCAGCTTTAGATCTTTTTCTTCTTCGTTTGTTTGTCTCGAGGATTTTAATAAAGAATAAATCAATAAAGGCATAGTCAAGAGGTAACTTTCTTAAAGTGTGTGTAATCTAACTCAAATTGCGGCTAAATATTGTGCAGAACATCCATTTTATATAATATCTTGTTTACAAGTCTTGGAGACATGAAAAAGTACCGCAAGCACATATGAATTAAAATAATTGGATCTTACATATTGCTGACAAAAAGTCAAGATTTCAACTTTTTCCGAGTAGAAGCTGATATGAGTTTTACCGCATATCACATAATATATGTTATGATATTGGCCTGGTAAAAATTGGAGTCTTCCAATTTCATGCGTTCGTTATTAATAATAAAGACGTGGAGTTTGATGGTGTTTACTTAAAGGCTGGTAGTTTCTTAACATTTACTAGACAAATGTCTACGGTTTCTTCTTTAAACAAATCATTAAATTTGTCTTGCCCATCGTCATGACAAACACTCCATAAATATATATTAGTTAGATATTATTAGCAAATTACTGAAATCATTAGATTTTTTCCTATTTAGGAAAATCAAACTTGCATGTAGATGCTTGAGTATCAGTTAAACTTTTCATCTAAAAATTTCGTAATTAAAATATTTCTTAAAAAATGTTGACTTGAATAAATATTTAATTATAGGGTGTCCAAGCAGTATTTTTTTTCTTCTGAATAATATGACGGCAGAACACATCTCCAAATAAAACTGATAGATTATCATTCTACAGCGCTGGAAATAGTTGAAAATTGATCAAAATTGTTATAAGTACATAATATCAAGTTGGGCGATAAGTTTTTTCTTACGTTGTAATAAGTTGAATTAACATCTAACCAAAATAATTATACCGATAACTTATATCGGTACGATATCCTAAAATAAGAGAACGTACCTCTAATTTAATCACTCTTTAATCTCAGCCAACAAAGAGTGGTCAAATACATGTTCTTCAGAGTTTTGATCAACAGCTTAATTCACGATATATTAAAACTATTAAAGTAATTAAAGCAGAAAATTTTCTTTTCTGATGGTAGTTGATCGTCTTCAGCGATGTCTCAGACAGGAATTCACATTTATTCCTTATAATATCGTGGAATATACTAATAATTTTAAGGGAAGCATATAGCTAAGTGGGCAATACTAAGGACGCTTCTTAAATAGTTTTCATTACATTCACTTACCGATAGAGCACTTATAATTGTTCCAAACACTTTTGATTTTTTTTTTAATTTCTATCTAATTTTATTTTGAAAGTTTTAACTTCATCGATTAATGTTTGTACCTCAAAAACAATTTTAGTTGATAATAAATTATATTTTTTAATTAAGTTTTTAACCAAATATTAAAAGTCTGGTTATTTCTTAGATGATCTTTAATTTTTAGTAGTGTTCCAATGTCATGTGTTGAATAAAACTAGTATCCAAGACATTATATTTTAATATAAAGTTTGCCATCAAGCAACAAATATCGTTTAACAACTGCTTAACGTATTAAAGTTCAGAAAACTGACTAAACTGGAGTGGTATTATTCTGTATTATTATGGTAAGTGGTATTATTCTGGTAATTTCATCTCGTATTAGATTTTCGCCAGTGATCAGTATTATTTTTAGCTTGGTGGATACATCAAGAAATAAAATATTTGCAAGTAGGGCGGTAAAAATGTATTAGTAGTAGTCTACGTCTAATTGCCTTTTTGCAACGCAAAAATCTGTCCGATTTTGGAGTAATGACACCACTGCGAGCAGAAGAAATTTTACTCAAACGATGGTATTAGTTTGTAACTTATGGTACTAGTCTCTAGTTTATAGTGGTTCTATGAGTAGAGAGGATATAATAAACCCACCTGTATTTTTGTTTTGGTTTGTCATTCAGCTTGGAGATGTGATAGGTTCGTAAGCTTTTTGAAAATGACTTAGGGGTGACACCAGCCATAAATTCTGATCAACACAGTCATATGATTACCATTTATTTTTGATGTGAACCCTTAGATATATGTTGTCTCAACAGAATAGTGCATAAGCTACATAATGATACAATTTTTGGCTTTATTGCACAACAAATTTTTTGGTCGTGCAATTTCAAGTTTTGGTGATGTGAAGATCATATAATTACTCTATACCAGACTTTTTGTTTGGTGGATTTATGCAAAAGATGGTATTTATACAAACAGTCCACAAACTCTCAAATATTTAAAAATGAATATCCATCAACATCAAGTTATGGCTGAGCTAAAGTCGGCTACGTCGTGGCATATCCTAAAAAATTTCATAATGAATTCACTCCAGTAAGATATTTTATAGACAATATTTGAATGTCTGAACAATAAATAAATACAAAATTTGTTCGAACTACATATGTGATTTAATCATATTTCATTATTATTAGTATTAAGTGATAGGGTAGTATTGCACCCCAACCTAAAACATCTATTGTGCGCTAAAAAGTCCAACTAAAACAATTCTAGACTATTCATAAATCTCGTAATTGCTGTGGGCTTAATTTTACTTTTTGATTTAGGACCAAGGTCCTGCTTTCAAGATACTCAAATCTACGCTGCATAGAACATATTCTGATGTGTCCATTTCCTCATAACAGAGTCGACAGGAATCATTTTCTATCGCATCCATATTCTTCATGTGATAATTGAGCATACAGTGTCCTGTAAAAAGTTCAGTGTAGAGCTTAACTTCATTTCTGCTAAGGTTAAGGATAGTGTTAACTTTTATATGTTTATGATCAATGAATCTTCTTGACTGCCGCATGTCTTTTTGGGTTCTCCAGTCTTCAAGTCGATTCTATTTCTTCCATTCAAATATTAAGTTATTTGTGAAGCTATAACTTGATAAATCATACTCACATTTACTTTTGGACTCAGGAACTGTAATTCAGAAGTCCTGATTAATTCGAAGCCCTGCCTATTGTTTCGGTTTTTGTTTCGGTTTTTATTTTAGTTTTCGTTTCGATTAAATTAAGAGGAATACATATAGGTTTCTTCTCCGGGGAAATTTATAATTTTTTCGGTTTTTTCGGTATTTAGGGTTCAGTTTCGGTTTCGGTTCAGTTGCGGATCGATGATTTGACTTAAGATTTCATCTAATAGTTGATAGTTTGATTTTTATAATGTACTTATAGTTTTTAATAAATAAATTTTCTTGTAAATTTTAAAAGCGCTTGCTTACAGGGATATCCTTTCGAATCTGGGAATTAGTTTTAAGTTCATGTGTGCAGGTCCTTCAATGCTACTATGTGACTCTTGTGTGCGTATTTGTTTGTCTTAATACAAATAAACAAAATGTAAATAACGAGCTTAAATATATGTAAGTTGACATATCCGTACGTACGAGTACATTTGCATATGAAGCACACATTGTGTGTGTTTTTTAAACATAACTAAAAACCTCAACAACTGACTTAATAATACGAAACTGACAACCGCATTCGAGATGGAGAGACTGGAAAAGCATATTAGGCAAGTCGTCCTTATGATGCAGCCAATGTGTTGCCTTTGATGACTTCAACACAGATGTTACTATTCTGACAAGTTCAACTACTTAACTGCTGAGCTAGAGAAGTGGCCCCTTAGATAGGTTTGAATTGGATTGAATTGGATTGGATTGTTGGCCAGAATGTTGTTGTTGTGGTTAGAAATAGAAGTGAAGTGTTGCTTTTTATCTTAATTCGGTTGTAAATTTTTTGGCAGTCTGTTGTGCCAAAGTAAACAATTGGTCATGCATAAAATTTAAATAATTTTCCTAATATAGAAAAGTAATTCTGCAATGGAATATGAAAGGAAGCTTTTCCAAATATGAACTTGGTAGTTTTATAAATTTAAGAAAAATAATAGCACTTGGTTGCTCTCACAAAGTAATTGCAAAAAAATGAATGCATATTGCAAAAGATTCTGTTTCCAACCGTTGGTAGAACTCTTTCCACTTAACTTATTGGCTCTTCGAATGTTTAAAATTAATTTATTTTGCATCGTTTTTCAGCCTGCAATTGATGAGTTAAAAGGTTACTTGTATCCTGCACAAAGGACTCGTATGTACTTCTTTTTTTTATTTGAGTGGAAAGCAATTAAAATTTAAATTGAATAGTATTTTGTTAAGGTTTTCTTTAGACGAAGCTAAGGCATTCTAAAATGCAAAGAAAATGCATCTACTTGAATGAGTTAAGAAACCACAACAGTGGTTACTTCAGTTACTTCATTATAAACAGATTTTCTTATTAAAGCGCGGGTTATTAAAATATTTTTGTGTTATTGATCATATATGCAAGGTATGAAATATTCCATAAAAGACTGTTACCATCTGTAATGTGGAACCTAAGCGTTTAGTGGAAATATGCAAACTTTGATTTCAAACAGTTCACTTATTTATTTAGAGGAGTATTCGCAGCCAAGGGTTTGTTTCCTAAGTTTTTTTCATCCAAAATTATTATAAAAGGTGTTTTTTTTAGCTGCATGAGAACTTAAAATGCTAATACTAGACAGAAATATTATTGGAATGAAAATATTTTTGGTATATGACTTCCTGCATATGGTCGTCGTAACTACAAGTAACATTGTTCATTCGATCAGTGCAATTTTTCACTATTCTTGTAATAAAAGTTACCGTACAGCGTCAATGATGGCCTGAACATTTCACATGGTTTCCAATGTCTTAAGAAATTCTGGTTTGTTGGTTGTCGGCACAAATCCATGACTTTACATAACCCCTTAAAAAGTAATCGAGAGGTGTTAAATCGTACTATCGAAGGGGCCAGTTAACAGTTATCTACTTCTAGAAATAAAGTTGTTACCAAATTGCTGCAATTTCGCTATAAATGGATTGTTAAGCACTCTATGTGGCTAGTTGCGCCGAGCCGTCTTGTGGTCAGCAGCTGATCAGCTCAAAAACACACATTATTTACTATAACGACAGCGGCTTCCTCATCGAAAGGCCCGTTTTTGCTGCCAGCGTGTAAATCGCAACAACAAAACAATTTCTTTGTCTTCTTGGTGGTTTTTAATCGAGAGAAGTAACATTAGTGCAAAAACGATCAATAACTGACCGAATTGCATGCCCAATAAACAAATTATTTTGTCCGTAAAAGTGCTCTATGAACTTCGTGAACAGATTATTTTTTTTCAAAGCAAATTTCCGCAAATATGAACCTTTGTTCTAGCGCTTAAGGATTGGTGATAAATCGCTAAACCTTATTAAACAAAAATATCAACACAGTTTGACATTCTCAGCTGTCAAACCATAGTTATCGATATCGATGGTTCTCATGCAGCTTAAAAAATACCTTATATATACCTCACAAACGTAACTACATTTTCAGCAGATGAGAGAGTATTTGGTCTGTAGAAAATAATGACCCAAGCTTCTGAAATGAATAACTGTTAAAAGAAATATAAATTGGAAGATAATCATAGTTGGAAGAACTGGAGGAATAAATAATATACAATAAAATGAATCTGAAGTATCAGTTTGCACATAACTATGTGCAAATTTAAGCCAATTAATATTATTTATACCACTCATATTATTTTTTGATACTTGAATTTTAAAATAAATACATTGAAAAATAAAAAAGTTTTTTTAGAGAGATTTCGTAAAGTAGTGAACTATAATAACAAAAATTCATTTTATATTATTTTAATTAATTGAATTTTTGGCTGACCATACAACTGTTTCGAGTATTGCTAAATACCTATCTAGCTGGTCTTGGAAATATTTATTGTATTTGATTATTCGTAAATAGTGTTTTAAGACTGCAAGTACCAAGGGTTGAACTCGAGCCCTGCCAAATTTGAAGCTCAGAGTCAGCATTCATTAGCCAACTAACCTAAAGCCGTATCTTTGGAATTTTGTTGATTTGCTGTGAGAGTTCATTAACAAATTCACTTGCTGTGTTATATTAGAAAGTATTTTTTTAAGAAAGATATATAATATTCCTAAATGTCCGTTTTATATGCGATTTATATCTAAGTCTAAAGCCATCATTTTAATCACACATTCTAAAACCATGTTCAGTTTTTCATATTTTCCATATTTCAAGTACATACAAAAAACAAAAATTTTTCTATCTAAAACATTACATAAAAGTCTTCAGTTTTTATGATAGTTAAATCTAAATCTGAACCAATAGAAATAAAATATTGTGTATTCTATTATATGAACATTGGTATATTTCTTAACAAATTTTTGCTTATTATCTTTATTAAAAATATGGAAGACTTATATCCGAATTGCTCAATTTATATAGCGGTTTTATGATATAGTTGTCCTAATTAGGCAGTCTATCATATGATCTGAATCCGCTTCTGGAAAGTGTGTGTACAAAATGTCAATTTAATATTATTGTCCGAATTTTGCTAGTCCATCAAAGGATCTGAGTCCGCTCCCGGAAAGTGTGGGTACAAGATGCCATTTGAATAGCTTGAAAACTAAAGTGTTTACTTGAACGGACAGGTGTATATATGAATGAGTTTCACGCGTCGATCTAAGCAAGAATATATATACTTTCTGGCATTCAAGAGGTTTTTCTTTAATGTAATTTAAAAAATTCTTTAACATTCCATACTTTTTTGTGTAAAGGGTATAAAACGGGACTATATATGGTTCTAATATAAAAGATCTTTGACAACAATAAAAAGGAATGGATGTAATTAAATCTACTAATTAAAAAGTATTATTATTTTTTATTACAAAAATCTTATTTCAAACAGAAAAGGGAATAATAGCGAGAAAATATTCAATTTTAAAAATCTTCTAAATCAGTTCAATATTCAAAAGTTATGTATGCCCTGAATCCTATCTCTTGTCGTAAATAAATTTAATAACTTGATACTATAAAAAATTGCAAAACTTTAAAAAGTTTTTATCTAATAGCTTAACATATATGTTAAGATAATAAGTAATAATAACGAAATAGCAAATAAAATAAAATATTAAATAGCTACAGACTCAATTTATCTCAAATGCAATAACATTTTTGGTTTTTGTCTTTCGATATTAGTGTCATTAAAATAAAAGGACAGTGGAAAAAAATGTCCTTAATATTTACCGATACTGTAAAAGCATACACACGCTTTTTTGTTGGTGTTGTAACTAATCCTTTTGCCCTCACCATAGACCCATTGACAACCAGTATAATTCGTACACACCAAAGTGGGTTGACCAACTTAAGTTGCCATTTTATCGATAAATTTTTTCGATGTCATCAGCAAACTAACAAAGTATCTGCAATAAAAAGGACATAAAGCTAAAAATATGTGCAACTTGACTACAAATAATATACACAACAACAATATTAGCAAGGAATTTTTTTAGTCATTGCTGTTGCTATTATTGCTGCTAATATTAATGCTTTTGTTGTTATGCTGAGACAGAGTAAGACGCAGACAGATTTCAGTTAATTTTTCAATGTCTTCGAGAACGTGTCGACGACTTGAACAGTGTCGAGTTGTATTATCAGCAGTAACTGAAACCTTCCCAGAGTTTGGAGTGAATACATATCCACGTAAATGTACACAATTATATGTTGGAATATGTGTTTTCCCTCTTCTGCCTGCTGCTTGCTGCTTGCTGCCTGCTGCCTGCTGCCTGCTGCCTTCTCGTATTTCCTTTCTCCATACTCGCTTTTTCGGAATTCGTTTTTTGTTTCTTAATTTTTGAGTATCAAACACCATTCAAGCGTGTCCTTTCGATAAAATGGGCAAGGAAGCAGCATTCATGGCACTCGTAGTAGTTGAATGCATTTCGCACAAAGCATGAGTGAGTCAAAAATTAATGGGTTGCAGTTTATCAGCCGGAAGGAAGGCTTTGAATGACTATCAAAAAGACGTGAGTCCTTTTTCTTAAGTTTTTTTCTTCTTCAGTCCTCTAACCTTCTACATCGTACTAATGCTACTGTTTGTAAGCTTTACATAGAACTTATGTTTTGTACCGAAAAAATACGGAAGGTAAAACTATTTCAGCTACTTTTCCTCTATAAATGTATAAATTGGTTAAGTTTTTGTTTTCCTCGATTTATCACAGTGCACAACAATAAACATTCTCTTATGTGTTTATTTGCATTTATTACAAAATATGTTTCTAAACACCATAACTTCATTTGAATCCAATCTGCCCACGTTGTAATTAATCTTAAACTTAGATCTTTAAACATCTTGAGGTTTCTGAGCTTCAATTTCACAAAATTAGTGGTTCGAAACTAACTTTTAGTGTGACAAGCGCAGACTTTCACTCATGTACCACTAAACTCTATTGCTATCCCTTCCATATGCTTGATAAGCGTATCTATCACTGGAAAGTGCGGCGCACGTTTTTACTGCAACTTCTTCGTCACATCGTCTTTGCAGAACTAATGAAATTAATTAGCCTCGTGTAATAATGAACCACGACGCTTTAAAACTGTGGGTACTGCAGCAAAGCAGTACGGAGCAGCGTATATATAAAGGCAACAAAATCCTAGTTGCTATCAAATGTAGTTGTTGCGGATATACAAGTACTGGGGAAGTGCATTCTTTTTTATGGTTGCCATCTATTGGTGTCACAATCCAGCAGTGTAATGTTGAGGCATATGACATTCGCTTGACTGAGTGAATTATAGACGGTCCTAGACATGCATGAGTATGACTTCATGATATTTTATGTGTGGGAGATACTACAGTTACAAGTGTGCCTATAGCACAACTTGCAAAAGTAGTATTTTTGAAATAAAATATACAACAAAAGGTTTTAATTAAAGAGTGAAAGTGTTCAGAATATCTACAAATGGACAATTGTTTCTTTAAATTTGCTTCTATTCCAGAAAATCTTAAGTAAAAGGCAAAAGATAACTGAATAGAAAAGTAAATTTTTTTTAAAAAATTTGTAAATTATGGACACACACATGCATTTCAAATAAAAAAGACATTAAATATTTTAAAATATACTTTTATAAACTAAAATTGATAAATGGGTTAAATGGTGTATAAAAAGATACATTCCTCATCAGCTGCTGACTGAATTTTTGTTTCCAAAAAGTAAACAGTTAAAAATTGACACCAAACGACATTTGGTTCCAACAAAACGTAAAATCGTAGGAACTTGATAACTCTATTTCCAGATGTTTCCAGCTAATTAACTAAATGAGAATTATAATTTTACATCAAACCAAAATTTTATCTGTAACATTTCTATTACATTACTCCTATTGAAACAAGACAGAAGATATATACTTATATTAATTAGGATATTTACATCATTATTGATTATTTTTAACCTATTGACGTAACTTTTTTCCTCTAGCCTTGGGCTATTTAGAGACGTTACAATTATTAAAAAATAGGTATTTAAATATTTAGTTAATCAAACAAGCTATTAGGTAGGTTCCAACAAAGAAATTTCTTTATATAACAGTATGTGGAGTAGTGGCTTCTCATTTCGCTACTAAATCATTGACAAACATATAGGGTTAAGCAATTGAAGTGTTACCAACTATACACATGTATATCTATCAAAAATCTATCTAAAGAAGCAGTGTATATGGTCTAGAAGCTATCACAAACATTTTCACTCCGGTGCTTGTAGGAAATGCAACGAGCCGGATGCAAAGAAAACTCTAGACCATCTACTGTGTTATTGCTCGGCTCTTCGAGAACTCGACAAAAATACTTGAGGGCTATCAGTTTCACAGGACTGAAGCACATATCTTAGGTTTCTGTTGGAATCCTAATAAAATTTGCTGACGAAACGCGCATCCTAAGTGATGCACACAATCGTTAAATTAAGACTCTGATCTGGTATCGCAATGGACCTTAATGGTCTATGTGTGGCCTTTTTGGTCTACCAGCATTATCTGATCTAATCTAATCACAAACATTTACATCAAACATTTCTGACCTGTGTAGATTATTTTTCCAACTGTAGCAGAATAATACTTCATCAAAGGAGGTAGATGTAATTATTTGTTGCAGTTATGAAGGAAGTTCAGCTAGTGTGGAACTAATTAATTTTTTAATTCTTCAATATAAGAAAAAAGTTAAAATTATTTAATTATGTTTAAATGTGTGATTTAAGTAAAGAGATGACTAAAAACCGATCTGATGTTAATATTTTATGTAAAATTTAATGATAAACTCGATTTAGAAATAAAAAGTAAAAGTTTTTGCATCGGTTTTCTTGGAAAATTGATTTAATGGTATTACGGTGCGTATGAGTAACGTGAAAGACGCCTGATAAATTAATTTTTTTTAATTACTTCTAAAAGCTATACCACACTGGAAGTATTTATTTTCTAAGTAGAATCTATTGATTAATCTGAATAAAAAGTAAAAAGAAAAATTTGTGTGACATATTCCTTTTTTTTACTGAAAAATCATGTGTATATGTTTTGTGTGATGTAAAATAAATTAATTTTTTAGAAGTACTTCCAAATATAATATCGTACTGAAATTTTGGGGTGGGGGAGAAAAATTATTTTAAAAAGTTTCAAAAAATTTCGTATTAAAATTTAAAACTGAATCTAAATAAAATATAAACAATAAAAATTCTCAGGACTCAATTTTTTTTGGAATTCAACGGTTAATATTAGTACTTAAATACAAACAATCTTAATTGTTTAAACAATTTGTTGAAGACTCAATCAATTATCTTTAAAATGCAACATATTTCAAGTTTTTGTAACTTACACAACCTAAGATATGGCCATTTGAATATGTGTCTGCAATGCCAATTCTACAAACGCCATGGGTCCATTTCTTCTAGGAAAAAAGTAACAAAATTTTTTCTCGCAATACGGGTCTTCTTATTTTTATGAAAGGAGCTCATAAAATGAATTTCAGTCGGAGGTGATGATCATTTTTTTGCCAAAATCCGTCCGGTTTGTAAAAGAGTGTCCCATATTAATTTGGAAGAAAATTCTATTCTGGAGTGTTTTGTGAGAGTTTTTAATAAAAATTTAGTGCAGCGCTAAAAAAACTGTCCTAAGTAATATTTACTTTGAAGAAAAATTCCAATAATATCAACATTACAAAGTCGACTACAAAGGTATTCCATATCGTACTTGAATACTTGAGATCCAAGTTGTGTGCCTCCTAAGGAGTTTACCAAGTAACGTGATTTTTTTATGATACTTAAACGCAGTGATGATATCGAAATATATGTACTCTATATTATATAACACCAATTATTTTACCAAATTAATGCCGGTGATACTGAAACATAGTGATTTGGAAAAATAAGACACATAAAAATCACCAAAATATTTCTTAGAATAGTTATAATTTCTCTAATACAATTAAAAAATACGAGACTATGAATATAAAATAGAGTTTTGTTTAATGTCTATCATTATATTCTATCAAGGAGCGCCTAGAATTCTTTTAGGTTGAACTATATTATTTGCTTTTCAACTAATGTCACTCTAGGATTCTGTTATTGCTTTCAGATTTATATAAATCATGCTCCCGGGCCATGCTTAACTTACGGGTTTTATTTGAATACTATATATTTTTGTTAGCCTGAGACTGTTATCAATTTAACTGCATTTTGCGTCTACATATTATTATTAGAGGAGATTTATGATTTTCGATGTCTACTAATTGGCATTACTAATAACTGATAATTATTAGACTGGTAAATTTTTGTAATTACACGTAATAGTTTCCACACCTCGCAACTGTGCATACCAAAGCACTTCGTATTATACACGATTAGGCGATTGAAGTATTACCAATTTAAGAAACAATATCTTTTTTGTGTGAAATTATTTTTTTATTTATTTGAATCTCAAAAATTTGTGGAAATAAATAAAATTTTAAAATCAGCCCTTTCTAGCTCAAAGCGGCCTTGACTATGGCCTTCAAATGAGTTAAAGGATTCTTCTTTTTAGTTGGCCATTACATACGTGGGTCGTCCTTGCCCGCGTTGAGTAGCCTGCGCCAGTCAGCCCGATTAGTTGCTTACTGACGCCAGCTGGTAGTACTGAGCGCCCCCAAATCGTTGGTCACGTGGTCCTTTCACCGTGGATGCGGACGTCCTCTACCGCGTTTTCCACCTGCGGGTACCGAATCAAACACCTTTCTAGCCGGATCAGTTTCTTCCGTCCGAACGACATGACCAAACCAGTGTAGCCACTGAATTTTTATGCGCTTAACTATGTCAATGTCGCGGTATAGCTCATACAGCTCATGAGTTAAAGGAGTTAAAAAATGAATTAGATGATTCACGAATGTGATCTTCCGATATTTTGGCCCATTTCTGAACAATGGCTATCTTCTGCGCATCCAGAAGATGCTTCCTATTTTTTAGTCCTCACCTCACCTCTCCAAAATAACCTAGATGAAATAGTTAGTTGTCAATCGCCTAACCCCATAGTTCTAAATGTGAATCTTTGAGCTTATAGACATTGAATCTAATTTTGCAGTTTATTTTTTGATTTTGGTTGGTTTATGCAGAATGTGTGGTCTTGATCTCTGTAACGAAGAAGGTTTAAGTGGTTAATAGCCATTCAAGGTTTTTTTCATTTTTTTTTACAACCGGTGTGGAGAAAGAGCTATATCAATCAGATAACATCATCGTGTATTGTTGTGAATCTTTAAAATGGCGACCGATTTTAAGACTTTATACGAACCGGCGATGTTGTATGTCTCTCTCGTGTGTGGTCTAGTAAGCAGACGTTATTTATACACTTAAAGTTTTTCAGGTGTACAAAAAATTTTGACTGGGTATTTTAATCTCTTATCACAGAAAACCTTATGAACAACATTAATTTTTTCGTAATAAGTATAAATTGTGTAAAACTTGACTTGATTTCTGAATTTTTGAAAGGAAGGGGTCTGAAACTGAAACTTTGGTATTTGATATCTGAGTTCTATAAACCTTTAAATTATCTTCTTATTATTTAGTGCATACTAAATAAATCTCTAAACTTCATTTAATGAATTATTTATATATATTAATATTATTTAATATAATTTCGAAAGATATATTAAAATAGTATATCGTATAGTACATAGTATATAGTGCGCTAGAGTATATAATTTAAAAAATTTATTAATGATCTTTTTAAAACACTGTTTAAAAGACATTTTAACTTTAGTAATAAAATTAATCCATTTTTATATGGCTGGCGAGTGTTTTTTAAACTTCTTAAAATTAAACTCCCAATAAATTTAAAATAAAATTTTTGAATAATTTTATACAAATATTAAAAAGATTATTATTGAAAACGTATTGCTATGAAGCAATTTACTAACATTTTTATGTCCCTAAAAATGTTTAAAGGCCAGTAATTATTTATCACATGCCAACATCAAAGTACTAAAATTTTTAAACTTTATGGCAGGTAATCGGTGTTTTAAGTATGCATTAAATTATAAAGCCATTAAAATTTACAACGTACTAAAATGGTTCGTAGATCCTGCCGTAGGACGAACACGTCCTGCGTTGCACAAAAACGGTTGCGCCGCATTTAAAGTTAGAACAGCCACGAAATGGGCGCACAACGACGCAGGCAACAAAGGGATAATTAAAATCATAGAATGACACTGAAGATTGTTTAAGGCTGATAAAGCTATGTCAGAATATTCAATGCGAATTTATAATACGAATAGATACGAACTACTTTGTGCTGAAGTAATTAAAGTATTAGTCCAAATTGTAGTAACTTTAATTACACAGCAGATTAGATTAGCCTGCAATTAGCCCTTTCTTGCAGTAGGTGAAAAGCGACCAAAGCCACTAATTATAAGTTATCCTACTAAAATCCGAATGAATTATGAAACGGTGAAAGTCAACGGTTCATCAAAAAGCAATTTCTGAAACCCTGCTCTAATAATTAAATGCACATAGGAGAACTTAACAGGATTAATATATAACAGTTTTAGTTCTTATAAGTCAGAGAGCATAAAATAAATAAAATAAGATGGACAATTTTGGGAGATGATGAATGGCTTTTGATCTCATCACCTCGGATTTGGGTGAACAATTTTTTTAAAAGCTTCTTTTAAAAATAATGATTCTTCTATATCGAGAAAAAGTTGTCCGAAATTGTTTAGTGAGCAGGAAATTTGATATGGAGAAAACACTTGAGTTTTGAGAGATAAACACAGCCCTAGGGTGCAATTAAAAGTTTGTGTTACACCCTTATACTCTCATAATACAATCTAGATAGATCAATGTTCGTATTACCCATGCAACAGTACATGATAAAATGTCCATTAAGGCAATAAGTAATCATTGTGTAATTTACATAAAAAAATTTAACGCAATACAACGAAAAAAAGAAGGTAGTCTAAAATAAAGTTTTGGGAGTCCTCGTCAACAATGCGAAATGGAGATAAGTTATTGAAGTCTTCGGTACTGGAAATAATTTTTCACAAGTTGGCAGAGCTAAGAAATTATTGCGGTCACCAACACTGATATATGTATTATCGTTGACACCTCTAACTGCGTGACTGTAAACAGAATTCTAAGAATAGCAGTGATTATTCGCACCGATTTGGATTATTTGTGAGAGACACGCTGCACTTAGAAATAAATCTAGTGCAGCTACAAATTGTATCTATTGTCCAGCTATTTGTTTCACTGTGCCATTTTTCTATTTATTTCAAAAAAAAAAACAAAAAATAATATTAAACAATTTTAGAGCAGTACCAAATAGTGAGACTAGAGCACTGTTAACTGCGTTGTATTTTTCGAAAACGTGGTGATAGGTATTTTAGTGACCTACTTTAGTGACTCTAAAACATTATATATATATATAGCATATGTAGATGTGTTGTATTAGAGTTCAATATAATAGTAACGTCATTTGTATATTATTTCGAAAGGAATGGAAGATATGATAAAAATGTTTTTTCATTCGTTAGTCCTAATACCCCACCTCCCGGTGGTGGAAATAAAGAAAAAATGATCAAACTTGAAAAGGAAAATACAGAACTTCAGAATAAAATTAAAAAGCTTGAAAATTTATATTTATTATTATCCAATGAGTTAACTGCACTGAGAAGTGAAAACGAAAAATTAAAATCTTTTAAAAACGTACCAGAAATTGCAAAATATGAAACCGATGAGGAGGAACTTGCCAGAGAGACAGACTGGATCTTAAAAAAGAAAAGACCAACTAAAAAACGTAAGGCCGAATCCTCTCCTGAAGTATCTAGTCAAAGTAGACCTACTGTTAAAACAAATACTTGCCAAAAAGGACAAGCTGCCCCTAATAAAATTGCTCGACCTCCTCCTATTGTTATCAATGGCATAAATGATTTTAAAAAATTACATGCCCAACTTATTGCAACTATAAAAAACAAGTTTTTTGTGAGACTTATAAATAATGGTTCATATAGAGTATCAATTTTTGACTCTTTTGACTATAGATCTGTCACAAAACTATTAAGTCACGAAAATATTTCCTGGTTCAGCTACGAAGACAAGCAAACTAGGCCAATAAAAGTTATTGTAAAAAATCTTCACCATTCGTGTGATCAAGAATCGATCATAAATGACTTAAACAACCAAGGTTTAAAAGCAGTCGGTGCGATAAACAAACTCAAATGGAAGACTAAAGAACCGCTTGATATGTTCCTTTTGTCATTTGACTCAACCGAAGATGTGAAGAAAATCTATGAGATAAAAAGTATTCTTAACACAATTGTAAAGATTGAACCCATCAAACCGTCAAACTTAATTCCTCAATGCAAAAAATGTCAATCGTTCGGTCACACAAAAAATTTCTGTGGAAAACCTCCACGTTGTGTTAAATGCGCCGGCAAACATTTAACTTCGGAGTGCCAAAAGACAGTGTCCGATAAGCCTAAATGCTGCAACTGTGGCGAACCGCATCCAGCGAACTATCGTGGTTGTATAGTCGCTAAAGAATTACAAAAAATAAAATTAAAAAACAAAGCTGACAAAACTAAGGCTGACGAAAATAATCAAGTTGCTGTAACAAAAAGTAAATCCAAAATTACTGGACCTACTAGTGTTAAAACAGTCACTTACGCCCAAACTGTAAAGGGACCCATTCAAAGTACTGAGTCACAAAGCAATAACGCGTTGTCAATTATCTTAACAAAACTTAATCTACAAGAAGAGGTATTTAAAACGCTCGAACAACGTCTAAGCGTGCTAGAGCACAATATGCAATTTTTAGATTATGACTAATCGTTTGAAACTATTCTTATGGAATGCGAATGGCTTAACAAAACATAAAAATGAACTCGAAGTCGTATTAAATAGCGAAAACATTGATATCGGTTTAATCGCTGAAACTCATTTTACTAAGCAATCGCACATAACGTTTAAAAACTATATTCTATACCATACCATACATCCTGATAATTGCGCTAGGGGTGGCAGCGCTGTCATAATTAGAAACTCGATAAAACATCACTTACTAGAACAATATAGCACAATCGAATTTCAAGCTACTTCTGTTTCCGTGGAAACCTTTAATCAGCCGAGGGTCGTAACTGCATTATATAGTCCTCCCAGGCATCAGTTGAAGTGCGCAGACTACTTATCTCTCTTTAACCGGTTTCAAGGCCGTTTTATAATTGGAGGAGACTTCAATGCAAAAAATACGTTTTGGAGCTCAAGACTTAATACAACCAAAGGAAGAGAAATGTACAAAGCCATGCAACTCGCAGCTTGTAATTCAATTTCAACAGGTAAACCAACGTACTGGCCGTCGGATACTAGCAAAGTTCCAGACCTAATAGACTTCTTTGTCTACAAAAATATTCCAGCATCTCACCTAACCATCTCAGAAGGCTTCGACTTTAGCTCTGACCACTCACCAGTGCTGCTGATAGTTTCACAAAATCCAACAATAAACCAGAACACACTCAAGTTAGCAAATAAATTTACCGACTGGAAATATTTTCAGCTTCAGCTTGTACATTTGCACAAGTTTGATCATATTGTTAACAGCGAGCAACTAGATGACGCAGTACTTCATTTCACTCAGCAATTGCAGATGGCAGCGTGGAACAGTACACCAACACCAAAACTCCAAACTTTACATGGTAAAAAATACCCACCCTTCATCACAAAAAAGATTACGGAGAAGCGAAAATTGCGAAAACGTTGGCAAGCAACAAGATGTCCGTTAATTAAATCGCAACTAAACCGAGCAACTAAAAAGTTACGCACAGCCATCAAATCATACAAAAATAATACCTTTAATAGTTTTCTGATGGGCCTCACGGCAGACAAAAAAAATGAATATTCTTTGTGGAAAGCTGCTAAATCATTTAACAGACCAATGCAGCAGTCTACCCCAGTAAAAATAAACGAAACTCACTGGGCTAAAACAAATTCTCAAAAGGCGAACCTGTTTGCTGAACACCTAGAGAAAACCTTCAGTCCAAATGAAGGCCAAGATGTTATTGGGTCAAGTACAAATTGGCCCGAAGGCGACGCTGCAATTGTTCCAGTCACTACGGAAGAAGTGAGAAAACAAATTTTGGCAATGAAACTCAAAAAATCTCCTGGTTTTGACTTAATAACGGCTGAAGTTCTTCGGAACTTACGCAATAACTGCATCATCTACCTATGCGATTTAATTAATTCGTGCCTCCGTTTGAAACATGTACCCATTTTTTGGAAATTCGCTGAGGTAATTATGATACCCAAACCAGGGAAGTCTCCCAATGATGTATCCTCATATAGGCCAATATCTCTATTGCCAACCTTATCGAAGCTTTTTGAAAAACTAATACTAGCGCGTTTATCACCAATAATTGAGAGAAGACGCTTAATTCCGGATCATCAATTCGGCTTCAGAAAAAACCATTCAACCATCGACCAAATACATGTAGTCGTAAATGCCATTGAATCGGCGATGCAAGAGAAGAAAGTGTGTTGTGCCGTGTTCTTAGATGTATCACAAGCCTTCGATAAGGTTTGGCATGAAGGATTACTCCATAAACTTAAATCATTATTGCCTATACAATACTGTAAGCTGCTATCATCGTATCTAAACGACAGGTACTTCAGTGTTAAATATGAAGATGCACATTCAGCATTAAAGAAGATTAGCGCAGGCGTCCCGCAGGGGAGCATTCTTGGGCCCATTCTATATCTCCTGTATACACACGACTTACCCTCTGCAAACCAACTAGTTACAGCAACATTTGCAGACGATACTGCGGTTCTAGCAATCGAAAACAATATAGAAGACGCGACGGCTAATCTGCAACACACAGTCAATCAAATTGCTTCATGGGCAAAAAAATGGAGAATCAAGCTCAATAAGGAAAAATCAGTACATATAGTCTTCTCATTGAGAAATTATAACCATATTCCAATTCATATCGATGCCACAAAAATTCCACACGCCAACGAAGCCAAATATCTGGGCATTACGCTTGACGCCAAGCTGCGCTGGAAAGCGCATGTTAAGAAAAAACGAGAAGACCTTGACCTAAAACTAAAGAAATTTTACCACCTCATAGGCAGGCGCTCTAAACTGGCAATCCACAACAAACTAATGGTCTACAATCAAATACTAAAGCCGGCTTGGAGTTATGGCATACAGTTCTGGGGTTGTGCCAGCAAGAAATACATTGCAACTATCCAGCGCTTTCAAAATAAAGTACTACGATACATCGTAAATGCTCCATATTACATTAAAAACAGTGATCTCCACCG
The DNA here is from genome assembly GCF_002237135.1 of Teleopsis dalmanni. NCBI lineage: Eukaryota > Metazoa > Arthropoda > Insecta > Diptera > Diopsidae > Teleopsis > Teleopsis dalmanni. The sequence continues at coordinate 73,668,805 of NC_051848.1, read as the reverse complement.
TGACCTTGACATACCAACAGTCGACGTCGTGGCAAAAAGGTGTGCCATTGCTCACAAACAGCGATTGAAAACACATGTCAACGTTACAGCATCCAGTCTTCTCCAGGTGGTTGAAATATCTAGACGGCTAAAAAGGAAAACAGTGGCAGACTTAATGGACAGCGAGT
>NC_051848.1:73660795-73668538 GCF_002237135.1 Teleopsis dalmanni | reverse complement strand
TAAAATATCGAAAAATATACAGCGCGCGAATTTTAAATGAGAATTTCCGAAAACTTTTCGGTCACAATGTATATAAGAAAATAAACTCTTTTCTAAATCGCAGAAAATAAACTGCGTGAGTTGATAACATAAACCGCAAGTTTCATTTTGAAACTATCAAGGTTGAGTTTTCAGATCCCAGAGTTTAAAGTTAGCAAAAATATACGTGTATAAAATATTTAAATCCGAAAAGTTGGAGTTTTCAGCCCAAAAGTTGTGATTTTAGGAAATAGGTTTATACCTATTTAAATTAAAATTAAAACCGAAAGTTATAGAGTTGCTTTTACAATATTTCTTGGTTTTTCCACTTTTTTGCTCAGAAGGGATGCGAAAATGCAAAATCCATCAATTGTTAGTGATCGTTTGGTAAGTGTATACGAAGTATGGAGCCGTGTGTGGGAGATATCTTAAAGTGTTTTTTGTTAAAGAAAATATATTTAAATATATTAAATTACAAAAATTTAGTGATGGTGACATGTATAAATATGAAGATTTATTAACATCTGATAAATTTTAATAGAAAATTATGACATAAAAATGGAACATTATGATTTTTAAATTAATATCAGAATCAATATTGCAGATTTTATTTTTACAGTTATGCTTGAAACAGTGTATAAAAATACAGCGTTTTTTTCGGACAGCACCGATGCAAAACTGTCTCAAGATACAATTATTTCTTGATCTCATGACTTTCTCAGCATTACGTTCCTAGATTAGGTTCTATACATAAGAAAGAGCAAATCATGTAATAAATAATGCCTCTACTAACAGAATAGCATTGAAATTTAACAATTGAAAATAAAAACAAACTTATAATTAATTAATTAATTCAATTATTCTACAGCTGGTTTATGATTTCGTTATAATATAAACATAGCAAGTAGAAATGTTAATAATAACTTTCATAGTAAAAGTAACAAAACTCCAGAAAAATATGCGAACAAAAAAGTCATGTACGGCTTTGGATCAGTTGGTTAAAGTGCGCTGATTCTGAGCTTCACATTTGGCAGAACCCGAGTTCGATTCCTGGTACTTGCAGTCTCAAAAATAATTATTTACGAATAATTAAATACTAGAATTATTTGCAAGACCACTGATGATGGGTATTTGGCAATACTCGAAACAGCTGTATATGGTCAGCCAAAAATTCAATTAATTAAAAATAATATAAAAAATTCGAAAAAACCTCTTTATTATTTTTTTTATGAATCAATTTAGAACACAAAAGTGCCTGCTTTTATATAAAATATCACTGCGTTGAATCAACAGTAAATAACATATTAAACGTTGCTATCGATGACTGTAATATTTCCACGACGGTATGTTTCTATAGGTGCTTTGCAAAAATACTATCACTCGTAATCAATCGATTTTAGGAGGTTGAAAATTTCTTGAAAAATAGTCAAATTGGCCCACTTCTAAAACGGTTTAAAAATGATTTAACTTATAGATGATCAAAGTAGAAGACTTATGGTCAGAGCTTTGTCAAATTTCGTTATAAGTAAATTTGGCGATTACCCGAGCAAAATAGTTAAATTACGCATTCCAACGATTGCAACGGAGCTTATCCCATGTTTGCGAACCAATTCAAAGTATTGTGGAGCAGTAAGTATACAAAATAATGCAAAAAAAATTTGCTTGTTGAAAATTTCCTTTTATTTCAATTCACTTCATTTTTTTTCCCATTAGGAAATTTTTTTCGATCCTGATAATAATACAGGTTATCTTCAAAGTCAACTTAAAAATTATAACTTCAAAAGAAAGAAGTATGAAATAGAAGATTCAGATGAACCGTATGTTAGAAGCAACTAGTGTGATGATAGTGAATTGAAATTATCGGAAGAAAATTTGATTTTTTTTAAGATTGTGGAAATTCCAGCAGAGAAGAAAAAAATGGATTACCATATTAAAAAAAGCAACATAGCAAAAAAAGTAGTTATTAGAGCAAAAAATTAATATAGAAAATATATTTCCATTCTACTTTTTGGATCCCGAACTGGTTAGTAAAGTAAATTTGAAAAGATGAAATGAAATTTTTATATGAGCTCACTTTCAGATTTTAATTGATTTCTGTATTCAGTTTCCACAAATCACCACTCAGCTTACAAAAGCTTGGCAAGAAGTAGAAAAAAAAGTGCTAACAGTACTAGCATTAAAAGGGATACACGACTGCTCTCTTGAAGGTATCTAGTCTTACTCACTTTCATTATTTTTTTTTAAATATAGAGCACTGTTTTTTCTAGAATACAATGAAGTTATACAATTTTTTCTGGCTTTATTGAAACTGGTACCATCTTCAACTGTCGCAAGAAATAAAGAAAATAGTACTATTTCAAATCGCGGTATTTCAGCATATATTCAATTTTATTTATTCAAAGCACCACCATACCTCCATAATTGAAATCCATACAATTACTGAACAATAATATTGAGAGCTCTATAAAAAATATTTTCCAGTTTCTTTCATCGATTTATACTGCAGATTCCAATATTGATCGTTTTTATAATTTTTTTAAAGATTATAATGAAAAATGATTTGCTCAAGTCTTGTAAAATATCTGAAAGAAATTTGCCACAACTGCAATGTTTTATATTTGACCAATTAAAAATGCATTCATCAAAACATTATAGACAACAGAATTTTAATCGCTTTAATCTATTTGTACATCCAAAGGAAGTGAATTTATCACTTAGATGGGATAAAGTGTACAATACGAACACCAATTCTTTTGACAATGTATATAAACAATGTAAATTTCAATATGTTTCAATTAAAAAAACCATACAATGTCTTTTCCAAATTGAAAGTTTTCATAAAATATATTGTTGCGAAGATATAATTCGATTCAAGTTAACTGAGATAATTTTAAATTATGTCAGTTAGCTAGTAAATAAGTTTTTAAATGTAGTTGGTTAATTTTAAGAGAATAAGGAAGTTGGTTATTTTAAGCAATAAAGTTGTGTGTGTTTCAGAAGATAAATTACGGTTATAATTAATACAAGTTTAATATTATTCACTTATCAGAATCCAGTGTTATCGAACGAAGCGTTTGAATAAACGTAACATTGGTGTCAGAAGTGGGATTCTGATAAATAAAATGGTTAAGCTTGGACAGTTAACCGTAGTGCAATTAAAGCGGCAACTGGAGAAGCTGGGGCTTAGCACAGGTGGTGTTAAGACGGAGTTGCAAGTAAGGCTGCGTGAGGCTTTGGAGGCGAGCGGTATAAATGCGGAAATGGAAGAATTCCCTGAAGAGATAATTGTAGCGGGAGAAGTTAAACAGGTGAGTAATAGTGAAATGATGGAGCTTATGATGAAGATGATGCAGCAGATGAAGGAACATGCAGAGCAGACTTCCACTGAGCTTAAGAAAAACGCAGAGCAGACTTCCACTGAGCTTAAGAAAAATGCAGAGCAGACTTCATGTGAACTCAAAGATTTAAAAAAAGGGTTGAGCCAACTTGCCGAGATAACAGCAGATGCGCAAGAAAAGTTGTCGAAAAGGGTTGATGAAACGAACCAGAATTTCCAAGAGTTAAATAAGAAGGTATATCAGTTAGAAAATCGATTAGATGATTTGTCGTCGAATCGTCATTCGTTAGCGAGTGTTCGCCAGACTGGGGAAGTAAAATTAAAACCACCGGTGTTTGATGGAACCGCAACGTTTGAAGTCTTCCAGTTGCAGTTCGAGACAACTGCTGTTGCAAATCGGTGGGGTGAAGATGAGAAGACGGCAGCGCTGATTGTGGCATTAAAGGGCAGTGCGGCAGAGGTGCTACAACAGATTCCTGATGAGGCACGTAAGAATTACCACGAGTTAATTGGTTTATTAAAGCGTAGGTATGGCAGCGATTTTATGTCACCGCTACGCAGAGTAGAACTGAAGGCAAGAGTACAACGGGTTGGCGAGAGTCTTCAGGAATATTCCGCGGATATCGAACGTTTATGCAATTTAGCGTATATTGGCAGTTCTAGTGACTTCATTGAAAAAAATAAAATTGATGTTTTTATTGATGGCATACGTGATCCAGAAACCAGGCGACAGGTGGTAATGTTTCCAAAGTTAACTTACGCTGAAACAGTTGGCAGTGCGTTAACGTACGAGGCCGCCGGTTTAATGTGTCGACCCATAGCAAAGGTGCGGAAAGCAGAAACTGAAGCGGAGGATTTGGTTGAAGTAATGCGTCAGTTAAAAGTTGCTTTGACGAAAAATGATAATAAGTTCAGCGGCAAATGTTTTGCTTGTGGCAAAACTGGACATATGGCACGTGAATGCCGTTTACGTCGTAAGCGCAGTCGATCGAGTTCCCCGACTGAAAAGGCACATCAAGGCCAAGGAATCGGGGTGGACGAAGTGATGGATAGATCTTCGTTAAACCGAAACGAGCCAGTTCGAAGGGGCGTGGACTGGTTCTCACAGCGGAGCGCCCCCCCATCTTCATCTCACAAATGAAACGAGTGTTCAACAGTTTAACTATCCAAGGCAAAATCAACGATGAGATGTACACTTTGACTTTAGACACAGGTGCATCTCATTCAATAATAAAGAGCAGAGTGGCAGGAAAATATGAGTCATTACCTGGCGCTAAACTCCGGACTGCGACGGGTGAGGTTGCACCGATACTTGGAAGGGTCACTAAACTTATTACCATAGGTGACTGTGAGCTGCAACATGAATTCATTGTTGCTGATATTATTGATGATGTCATAATTGGCGTAGATTTTATGATTGCCCATGGAATTACGTTGGACTTAGGACAACGTATCCTACGGAGCGCTGTAATGGAATGTCCATTAAATACTGACAGTGAGCATTGCGATAGGGTGAGACAGGTTCGATTGAATCGGCGACAGAGAATACCGGCAAATTCAGAAGCGATTGTATGGGGAACATTAGACGCGAATAATAGGACGAACAGATGCTGGATTGTAGAAGCCATGGAATATGTCGGAGTCGATAATATCGTACTTGCACGAACTTTGGTGTATCCGAATGACGATGGCAGTATACCAATACGGATTATGAATCTATCTGGGGTACCAAAATCTATAAAGAAAGGTGCAGTAATTTGTCAGTGTGAGGAAGTTGCAGTGGTTACTGATTGCGGTGGAAGGTCGGGAGTTACGGAAACAAAAGCACCTGTGGAGGAAGAAGAAGTAGTATCACAGATACAAAATTGGACTAAAGAACTCACCTTATGCCAGAAAGGCAAGGCGTTGCAGATGATACGCAACCATTGGTCCATTTTCGCAGCTAAAGGGAGAACTGCTATTATAAAACATGGAATTGATACCGGAAATTCCAAACCTATACGACAGCCACCACGAAGGGTTCCTTTCGCAAAGAGAGATGAAGTGGCCGATTTAGTGGTTGGAATGCAGAAGGAGGGTGTTATTGAAGCGTCAGCGAGTCCATGGAGTTCGCCAGTGGTGTAAGTGAAGAAGAAAGATGGAAGCACCAGATTTTGCGTAGATTATCGCAAGTTGAATGATGTGACCAAGAAGGACAGCTATCCATTGCCCAGGATTGATGATACCATCGATACGTTAACTGGTGCGCAATGGTTTTCAACACTTGATTTACGAAGCGGTTATTGGCAAGTGGAACTTGAGGAGGAACATAAGGAAAAGACTGCATTTAGCATTGGTGATGGGCTTTGGCAATTTACTGTTATGCCGTTTGGTCTCTGCAATGCACCTGCCACTTTTGAGCGTCTCATGGAGCGAGTTTTAAAAGGTCTGCACTGGAAGACATGTTTAGTTTACCTTGATGACATAATTGTTATGGGAAATGATTTTGATGATCACTTGAGGAAGTTGAAGGAAGTATTTGAGCGACTGGACGCTGCAGGTTTGAAGTTAAATTCGAAGAAGTGCTCACTTTTTCAACGTGAAGTGAAATATCTTGGACACAGGGTAACCGCAGAAGGCGTGCATACAGATATCGAAAAGATTGTGGTGGTGAAGGAGTGGCCGCGGCCAAGAAACCTACATGAATTGAGGAGTTTTTTAGGGTTTTGTACTTATTACCGACGTTTCGTGCCTGGTTTCGCCAATGTGGCTAGCAGTTTACATTTGTTAACTAGAGGGAAGCAACCTTTCGTATGGGGTAAGGTAGAAGATGAGGCTTTCAGACAGCTCAAGGAGAGGCTTTGTTCGGCACCGGTTCTTGCTTATCCAATACCTGGAAAAACGTTTGTGTTGGATACGGATGCGAGTGGCTGTGGAATTGGTGGGGTTCTGTCGCAGTTAGTTGGTGGCGAGGAAAAGGTTATAGCATATCACAGCAGGATCTTATCAAGACAGGAGGCGAATTATTGTGTCACGAGGAGGGAGCTACTTGCAATAGTGGAATGCGTGAAGCATTTCCATAAATATTTGTACGGTCAGACATTTCTTCTCCGAACTGATCATGCGGCACTTAGATGGTTGTTACGATTTAAGGATCCGGAAGGCCAGCTAGCACGATGGATTGAACGCCTCCAGAGCTATGATTTTACTATTGAACATCGTAAGGGAAGCTATCATGGGAATGCTGATGCGTTGTCACGTCGTCCTTGTGATACGGAGTGTAAACAGTGCTCACGGGCTGAAAGCAAGGAACACATGGTAGATGTTTGTCTTGTGAATGTTCTTCCAGAAGAGTCCTGGTCCAGTGAACAAGTACGGAAGGCGCAACTGGATGATACAGACCTTGTAAAGGTAATTCAGGGGAAAGAACAGGGCATCCGACCGGAATGGCAGCAAATGGCGAGTGAGGGTCCTATATGCAAGGCGTACTGGGCGCAATGGCATAGTTTACACCTTAGGGAAGGTTGTTTATATCGATCTTGGGAGAGTGAGGATGGTAAATCGACTAATAGTCTACTAGTAGTGCCCAAGTCCCGTATCAATGAAATAATCTCTGAGTATCACAGTACATTTAGTGGAGGTCATTTAGGTGTAACAAAAACTGTGGAAAAGATTAAAAAACGTTTTTACTGGGTCGGTTGTTGGGACTCTGTTGCGGACTTTATAAGGAAATGTGTTCCATGTGTATCTTCGAAAGGACCAGGTAGGAGGAGTCACGGTGAAATGCAACAGTACAATGTAGGGGCTCCGTTTGAACGAGTTGCGATGGATATCGCTGGGCCTTTTCCCTTGAGCAGTGGAGGAAATAGGTATGTGTTGGTTGTGATGGATTATTTTAGTAAATGGCCAGAGGTGTATCCTGTTCCTAATCAAGAAGCTAGCGTGATCGCCAATGTTTTTTTTGGATAATTGGGTTGCGCGGTATGGCGTGCCTTTGGAGCTTCATTCGGATCAGGGACGGAACTTTGAATCGACCATTTTTAGGGAAGTTTGCAGAGTGCTGGGTATACATAAAACTCGTACTACTCCTTTACACCCCCAATCGGATGGTATGGTGGAGCGTTTCAATCGGACCTTGAACGAGTATCTTCGTAAGGTCGTGGACAGAAATCAGAAAGATTGGGATACACACATACCAATGTTCTTACTCGCGTACCGGTCTGCACGGCACGGGTCTACATCGACTACTCCAGCTAGGGCTGTTTTCGGCACCGACGTGAGGTTACCAGGTGATTTGAAATTCGGGGTAACACCACCGTGTGGAACAGCATATTGCGACTATGTTGACGGCAAACGGGCGCAGTTAGATGAGGTGCATCGATTCATCAGAAGACGGCTTCAGATTACCG